>NC_134882.1:54625999-54685999 GCF_041734735.1 Babylonia areolata | reverse complement strand
TCTTTTTTTCTTTTTGTTGTTGTTGTTGTTGTTGTTGATATACTGCTGCCGTTGTCGTCATCATCAACATCATCATCAAGTAGTAGTAGCAGTAGCCGTATGATTTGTGTTATTGTTGTCTTTGTAACTAGACCTTCGGGTTAATACGTCGATGTTGTTGTTTTGTTGTTGTTGGTTTTTTTCTGTCATTAGTTTGCTGTATTTTTTTTTCTGTTGCATTAATTCAAAAATGTTTTCGATCGTCGTGTCCAAAATAAACTTACATGTTGAGATGCATATCAAGAGTCACAAACTGGCGGTGAGTATGTTAACTGGTTGGTGGATTTATTCAGCTGATATTCTTTTGCCTTTTCATTTGGGTGTGTGTATGTATATATATATTTGTATTGGTATTTGTATTTCTTTTTATCACATCAGATTTCTCTGTGTGAAATTCGGGCTGCTCTCCCCAGGGAGAGCGCGTCGCTACACTACGGCGCCACTCATTTTTTTGTATTTTTTCCTGCGTGTAGTTTTATTTGTTTTTCCTATCGAAGTGGATTTTTCTACAGAATTTTGTCAGGAACAACCCTTTTGTTGCCGTGGGTTCTTTTACGTGCACTAAATGCATGCTGCATACGGGACCTCGGTTTATCGTCTCATCCGAATGACTAGCGTCCAGACCACCACTCAAGGTTTAGTGGAGGGGGAGAAAATATCGGCGGCTGAGCCGTGATTCGAACCAGCGCACTCAGATTCTCTCGCTTCCACATATATAATGTGTGTGTGTGTGTGTGTGTGTGTGTGTGTGTGTGTGTGTGTGTGTGTTTGCACCTGCATACATAGGTATAGAGTTATAATATACGTGTGCATGCGTGTGTGTGTGTGTGTGTGTGTGTGTGTGTGTGTGTGTGTCTGTCTGTCTGTCTGTCTCACAAACCACAGCCAAAGCGGAAGAGATGAGCGGCACACTGCTCATGGCACACCTCTTCGGCCCGTCACGTGACATCAACGCGACTGCGCGTGCAAGGCTCGTGCAGGAGCTGCGTCAGACCTTTCTCTACGAGGACAGCATAGAGCACGCGGGCCTTCTGCAGCTACCCCAGCACGCCACGGCAGAGATCCGAGCAGCTGCCCAGGTGGACTCTGTCATCATCACAAGACCACCAACTGGTCAGTAAGGTTTTATTGATGATAGTCAGTGGTGTCCGACTATGACCACCAGAACAACAGAGGAGGCATCTGCTGTCCTTGCCATCTGGGCTAGGATTTGATTATAGTGGGAGAGTATCTTGCCCAAGTTAAAATCCCCCTCTCTCTAGGCCAGGAGGGTTTCAGGACACCGAGTCCGTGTTGGGATGGTTCCCAAAGGCCAGCCAGCCCCCAGTGCTGGAGCACTGAGAGCCAGTGCAATCTTGCTTCCTAAATTTCAGAGGCATAGTCCTTCACAAAAGACTAATCTGTAAATGATTTTCCATTTCAGTGGAGAAACCGTTGATAATACAGCTTTCGCTTTGCTGTTGGCCCAACCGTAAACTTATGTCAGTCTGTGATGTAAGCCGAGTGTAGGGCCTAGTACGCTACAATAAACAATTACTAATGGTGCAGTTTGACGACGAATGTCTCAGATACTAGGCCGCTTTATGCAATTTACTTTTTTGGCCCACATTTCGTTGAAATCTTAATTTTGTCAGGCCCAATTCTGTGTGACCAAAGCCCAAGCCACCCTTTATCACTGAAAACTTTTTAGATAAAAAAAAATTACTTCCAATTCAAAGTCAAGAAAGCGTTTTATACTTTTGGGGAACAATATCCAAGACTTTGCCTCATATACATCATGATGTGTGTGTGTGTGTGTGTGTGTGTGTGTGTGTGTGTGTGTGTGTGTGTGTGTTATTGTTGTCATCATTATCATTATCATCATTATCATATACAGGCGGCAGTTGCTTGCGGCTAAAGGGAGAGCATCAAGCAGTCTCCAAGCTGAAAGAAGTCATCCAAGGGAAGCTACTCCAATGCCTGCAGCTGCCAATGGCCTCGCCCAGCTCCTCCCACCCCTCTCCTCTGCTGGGGCGTCACTCCAGTTACCATTTACCTGCATACTGGTCTGTGGCCGCCAATCCCACGCTCCTCGAGGAGGTGTGTGTGTGTGTGTGTGTGTGTGTGTGTGCACGCGCGCGCGTGCGTTGTGTGTGTGTGTGTGTGTGTGTGTGTGTGTGTGTGTTCTGTTCTTCAATTCTTTTAAATCTTCAGGTTTTTTTTCCATTTTCACAATGTTTATCTTAAACAAATGCATACTTTGCAGCCCTCCACCCTCCACTCCCCTTCTCTCGCTCTCTCCTCTCTGTCGCTCTGTCTGTCATGAATATATTACCTATTGGTATTTCTGTCTATCTGTCTTTAAATGTTTCTGTAGTATGTCCGTCAGTCTGTCTCATTATTGATGCCCTTCACTCTTTTCAGTTGAAGATGCTGAAGGTAATGTTTCTTCTACATCGTCGTCTTCGTCTTTTCCTTCCTCCCCCCCCCTCCTCCTCCTCCTCATCCTCGTCATTGTCACCATCATCGATATACTCTGGTGCTTGTTAATGGTGTGCTGCTGCTCTACCAAAATCACTGTCGTGAACATCATCATCATAATAATCATCATCATCAACGGATTCATCATTATTTTAATTCCCGTCATGATCCCCCTTCTCCTCCTCCTGTTCCTGTATATTATCCTTCTTCCCTTTCAATTTGTCTACCTACTTTCTGTCGTTTTCCTTGTCATTTGTGTTTTCTGTCGTAAAATACACCGCTGTCCTGAAACTGACCCCAGTACATTTTGTTCTTCGATGCAGGCGGTACAGAACCGTTACAAACTGGTGGAGGTCAGCGAGGGGGAGCGGACAGCCATAGAAAACCTGGTCCGAGGAACGTGGCAGCCGGACCTCGTCGCCGCTGGCACAGACGCGGCTGGCTTACGTCACAGATCCATCGACGTCATCAAAGTAAGAACTGACGTGAGGCACAAAGTGACTGCTAAAGTTTTGTTTGTTTGTTTCTGTCGTATGTCATTTATGATGGACGGGACGTAATGGACAAGTTCCTTTATTCCGGTTAATTTTCACACTGCAATACCAGACATTAGAGTCAGCCCAGAAGACAAAACACCAGGAGCCAGTTGCATTGCTCGGACGGAAGAGCCTAGTATGGTCGTAACCCGCTACTAGCTGTGTGTAGTATGGAACTGACCAATGGCGTAGTTCGGTCAACGTTGGCATTTAGTCACGTGTAACTGTCAAAAAGTTAGAACCAAGCAACGCAGCTGGCACCTGGGCATCAAGCCCTACCATCCAAAGAGACCTTCGCTTGAGTAGGGGTGTGTGTGTGGGGGGGGGGGGGGTAAGATCACCCACCCTGATCAAAAGCTGTCTAGACACTTTGGACAGTGACGGTCGCTACCTTGAGTAATAATCACCAACAGAAAGAGGAAGAATTTTGTTTAATGTCCCGTCTCACATGATTCTACACAGTTTATTTGAGTGATGATGAGTACTGATATTTATATATGAGTATTATTGTTTAGAAGAGAAAGGGGGATGATTTGTGAGTTAGGGGGAATCGGGTAAATGGGGGGGGGGGGGTAATTTGAACTAAATAGGTACACAGTTATAGAAAATTATTTAATGGACTTCGTAAAAGAGGGCTCGTTAATCCAACAAGCGAAAAACAAGAAGTACCATATATTTATGGTATAACGTTTCTCATCTTGTATCCCAAATCAGACTGAGTGAACGTGAGCAGTTATTTCGTTTACTTGTGCTAAACTGGGTTAAAAAAAAGAAAAAAGAATCATTTCTCAAACAGCAGTAATATGGCCTGCAAAGTGACAGTGACGGTCCTAACTTAGCACTAACCACCAATAGGAAGAAGAAGATGAAGCGTCATTTATTTTGATTTTATCGTTTCTCATCTTATATTCAGAATCAGACTGAGTGAACATGACCAGTTGTTTCATTTAGTTGTGCTTCTGATTTGGTTAAAAACGTATGAATCGTTTCTCAAAAATCAACTAGCATACAAAACAATGGTCAGCCCATTCAAAGACTATTGCCCGCAAAAGTAACAGTAACGGTCGCTGCCTTCAGCAATATTTGTATTTGTATTTCTTTTTATCACAACAGGTTTCTCTGTGTGAAATTCGGGCTGCTCTCCCCAGGGAGAGCGCGTCGCTACACTACAGCGCCACCCTTTTTTTTTTCTTTTTTTTTTTTCTTTTTTTTTTCCTTCGTGCAGTTTTTTTTATTTGTTTTTCCTACCGAAGTGGAATTTTCTACAGAATTTTGCCAGGAACAACCCTTTTGTTGCCCTGGGTTCTTTTACGTGTGTTAAGTGCATGCTGCACACGGGACCTCGGTTTATCGTCTCATCCGAATGACTAGCGACCAGACCACCACTCAAGGTCTAGTGGAGGGGGAGAAAATATCGGCGACTGAGCCGTGATTCGAACCAGTGCGCTCAGATTCTCTCGCTTCCTAGGTGAACGCGTTACCTCTAGGCCATCACTCCACGTAACTACTCCACTAACTCCACTCTCACCAACTACAGGAAGAAGAACAAGAAGTGTCATCTGTTTTAGGTTTAATGTTTCTCATATCTCTTGTATATTTCTTATATCTAAAATCAGACTGAGTGAGCGTGACCAGTTGTTTCATACAACTGTGCTTCTGAACTGGATAAAAACAAATGAATCATTTCCCAAAAAGCAACGAGAATACAAAACAATGGTCTGCCCAGTCACAGGATATTGCCCGCAAAGGGGACAGTAACAGTCGCTACCTTGGGCAATAATCACGAACAAAAAGAGGAGGATGAATTTTGTTTAATGTCCCGTCACACGTGATTGTAGACAGTTTGCTCGAGTACTGTTTTTTTTACATTTGAGTATCATCATTTAGAAGAGGAGTGGCGGGGGGGGGGGGGGGGGGGTGAATGGTGAGTTGGCGGAAACCGGGTTCACGGGGAGTGGAATTCGAAACAAATATCTAAACACAATTACAGAAAATTTCTTAATGTACTTCGTAAAAGAGGAGTTGTTAATCCAAAAAGCGACAAACAAGAAGAAATGCCATGTATTTAGGGTGTAACGGTTCTTATTTTATATCCGAAACCAGTCTAAGTGAACGTGACTATTTGTTTCATTTAGCTGTGCTTCTGAAGTGGATAATGTGAAAATAACCAACAACAAACGAATCATTTTTCATCATCAAACAGGAACAACGAGTGGAAAACCCGTCTGTGTAAAACAAGAAGTACCATATATTTATGGTATAACGTTTCTCATCTTGTATCCCAAATCAGACTGAGTGAACGTGAGCAGTTATTTCATTGAGACGTGCCTCTGAACAGGAAAAAAACACACACACAATTGAGTAATTTCTGATCATCCAACAGGTACAACGAGTGGAAAACCCGTCTCTGTACGAAAACTACCACAACCGACGGACCAGCTTGCAGAGAGAGACGTCGGAGAGTGGACAGCCTTGCAAGCCAGTGGGCTCCATCCCTGTGTCCTCTGGTCCTGTACTGAGCACCGCTTTGATGACCACCGGTAGGCCACTGACGGACAGGCTAACAATTGTTTTAGTCAAATCAAGGCCTTGGCCCTATAGCTGAAGGGGCTTACATGAATAGCATAAAAACAGTAACTGTAACTGAAACTGACGAATGAAACAGATTAAAAACATTGATTGTTATGGGAAAAAAAGAAAAAAGAAAACTAAACCCCGATCAAGAGAGACAGCAGAACGTTGTGTCTTGTTTTCTTCGTGAATATACAGAGCTGAGTTAAAGACATTCGTCTCGTTTCTTATTGACAACAATATGTTTGGCCTGAAATCATACAAGGATATATATGAAATGCTTCGGTTTATCGATGAGAAAGGGGCGATAGAGAGTGCTAAGGTGATAGGGGCCTGGGAGAGGGGGGGGGGATCAAGGATGTTGTCGTTGTTGCTGTTGTTTCCTTTACAGCACTGTGCTTTAGTGTCTATACTGCTGACGTTGTGTGGTTGCGCACATGTTCACAGAACGTTGGTCGTTTTATTCTCCATTTCAGACATGTGCCTTCTACGTAGGTATATCTTTTATTTTATTTTAACGCATTTACTTATTTGTCTGTTTTTTTCTTTGTTTTATTTAATTTCATTTTATATTGATATTCAGTGCAAGCGCTGAAGACACAGCCAGCTTGTTTGGGTCAAAGCATACGTCAGGCATCTGCTTCCTTTACTATCATTATTATTATTATGTTCTTTTCAGTCAGATGAAGTGTAGTAGCATAACTATAATCACTGACCAGTCCGCGCGCTTTGTCGCCTCTTATAAACTGACAGTACATGACAAATCCTGATAGGCAAGGGATATAAACTGACAGTACATGACAAATCCTGATAGGCAAGGGATATAAACTGACAGTACATGACAAATCCTGATAGGCAAGGGATATAAACTGACAGTACATGACAAATCCTGATAGGCAAGGGATATGTTTTTTTTATGGATGTCGTACGGATTCATCTATTCCCGTTTCGCCTATGAACACACTCACGCGTGCGCGCACACACATACACACACACACACACACACACACACACACACACACACACACACACACACACACACACACACAAAGCACTCGACAACAACAATAACAACAACGACTTGCTCTTTTGTATTAAAAAGATGATAATTATTAAGAAGTACACAGTCTCAACAACACACTTTGCATGCAAGCACGCATTCACCCATTCCATTCAGTGTATATGTCCAAAAGGTAAAGAAACAGAAGATAAGAATAGTAAAAGAAAAAAAGAAAAGCATCAGACATCCCAAATTCAGAGACGCCTCTCCCCCATTTCACACACAGAAAGAGGGTGGGCAAAACGGGGAATGGCGGGAAGGCGAAACGGGGCAATGAGTCACTGAAACTCTCACTGGAGTCTACGTTATCGAATAGAATAGAATGAAATAGAATATGTATTTATTACCAAGTGTACCGGGGTCACAAGAAATATTGGGGAGGATAGTACGTTGCAAGGTACGAACATAAATCGAAAATCATACACAAACACAGATACAGTAGAAATTAGAATACATACAAGTGCATATCAATGCAAAAACTTGTGCATACTCACAGATGCACGCACTGCTCTCTCTCTCTCTCTCTCTCTCTCTCTCTATCTATCTATCTGTCTAACACACACACACACACACACACACACTCGTTTGAACAGAAGCCGCATATTACATATGGCTAGATCTTCAGGTAGATGGTTGTTGATTGCACATTTATATTTATCATACTGGATTTGTTCGAGAGACAGGGCATTGACTGCTTTGGGGAAAAGCTATTGGCGAAGCGATTGGTTTTTGTCCTTATACTTCTGTACCGTCGACCAGAGTGGAGCATCTCGAAAATCCCAAAAGCTGGATGTGATTCGTCCTGGCTGATTGATTCTGCTTTTTTTGAGTAGCCGCTTTTTATGTCTTCCAGAGAAGATAGAAAAGCCCCGGTAATCTTGGTGGCAGTTTTTACGATTCTGTTAACAAGGGCTGCAACTTCTGCCTTGGAAATGTTTCCTTACTAAACAGTAATAGCGAAGGTTAGCACACTTTCAATGACTGCTCGGTAGAAATCAACCATGATTTCTTTTTTAATTCCGAACTTTTTGAGGCGCCGAAAAAAGTACAGGCGCTGTTGTGCTTTCTTAACAATTTTTCCGTATTTTTCTCCCATTTCAGATAGTTTGGAATGATCAGTCCGAGAAAGTTAAATTCGCTGACGATCTCTACTGGCGTGTGGGGGCACGGTCAAAGGAAGTAGATAGGTGAAACGGGACAAAGAGTCACTCAGACTCTCAAGATGCCTACGGTGTGTGGAGGCACGGTCAAAGGAAGTAGATAGGCGAAACGGGACAAAGAGTCACACAGACTCTCAAGATGCCTACGGTGTGTGGAGGCACGATCAAAGGAAGTAGATAGGCGAAACGAGACAAAGAGTCACTCAGACTCTCAAGATGCCTACGGTGTGTGGAGGCACGGTCAAAGGAAGTAGATAGGTGAAACGGGACAAAAAGTCACTCAGACTCTCAAGATGCCTACGGTGTGTGGGGGCACGGTCAAACGGAGAAAGCGAAACGTGATTAGACGAATTGGGTTTGGTTGCCTGAGGCGATCTTTGCAGCGTAGAGTTTGCTTAGAGTTAATCAATAATGTTTCTTAGCATACTGAATTCACCGTGCAAGTTAGGAACGTTCTTAACTGTGAATGTTCCTAGGTATGTGGAATTCACCGTGCAACAAGTTAGTAACATTCTTTAACTCTAAGCAAATACTTAGCGCTTCTTTTTTTCTTTTTTCATTAAACTTCTTTTTATTCGTTTTTACTCTAAATTTTCATTCATACATGCATACTAAGCGCTTCTCAGCTCGCCCATGCAACCGGGTAACGCACCCCAGGAACTGAAACTGAAACTGAAAACAATGTTCCCTCTCCCCTACAAAGGTAACCCGCTGTTCCGGGAGCTGCACCTGGATGTCAACGAGCACTACCTGTTCCACGGGACGCAGGCCCAGAACTTGCAGGCCATCCTCAAGTACGGGCCCGACGCGCGTCTCGCCAGCGCCGGAGGCATGTTGGGATCCGGCATCTACTTTGCCGAGTCTTTCACCAAGTCGGATCGCTACGCAGGTTGGCTTTTTCAAGCAAGCCTTGACACTTTTTTTTTTTTCTCTCTTTTCCGCAGTCTGTGATGTACTATCTGTGCTGGTTTCCTCTGGCGATTAGGTAGTGAGATGTAAACACTGGGATGGGCACTAGCTGCCCATTCTGCAGTGTTATTTGCCTATATGGACTTTTTATGTATTTTGTGTTTGGCTTTGAAGTGTTGGGTTGTTTTGTTTGTTTGTTTGTTTGTTTTTTTTGGGGGGGAATTCCCCTTTTTTACGATTTTTTGTAATCTGGGAATGATAAATTTGGTGGAATGGCTGGCGTCCTCAGCATGGCCTAGTCTTATTTGGTATAAGGAGCTAAATGGTTGGGATACTTAGTCATGAACTGTGTTTTGTGGGTTTGTCTTAGTGGGGTTTTTTTGTTTTTGTTTTGTTTTTGTTGTTGTTGTTTTTTGTTTTTTTGTTTTTTTTGTAAATGTGACAGTTTTGTGTTGATGCGGTTGAGCAATTGTATGGTTTGACAGTCCTGATATGGCCCTGTGCAGTCGGTTGGATTTTTTGCAACAAGAACAACGCAGGGTGGATGGTTATGAGTGTGTGGGGGGGAGGGAGGGGGCGGGGGGAAGGGGTTGTTTGGGGTGGGGGTGGGGGGTTAAGAGGGGGGAGAGAGGAGGGGGTAGGGGGTTGTGGGAGGGAGAGAGAGGAGGAGGACCGAGCAGACAGATAGAGGTGGATGTGATGTGTTGTGTTGTATTGTGTTGTGTTGTGTTGTATTACTCTTTTTGGTCACAACAGATGAATATTCATATTAATTTTGAAAACTCACAATCATTTAAATATTTCACATTCCAGATTCAGTTAAAAATACTGTTGGAACGCAAGATGTGTTGAACAATTATTCGCACAAACTTGGCAATTGTCAAATTCGAGCTGTTTAGTTTTCAATGCGAATCAAATGCACTGTCATTTATGTCTTGTTTACTGCATTAGAAACTGCGCTCATCAAAGAGTTCATAGGCATATAGTTAATACCCAAAACTGAGAAATCGAAAATCAACAATACTCATACATAATAATAATCAGACGTGATAATCTGATTATTAGTAATGATGTTATACTCGCATTACCCTCCCCCGAAAACGGAGTATAGCTGCACACATGGCGGGGTTAAAAAAAAAAATCGGTCATACACGTAAAAGCCCACTCGTGTACATACGAGTGAACGTGGGAGTTGCAGCCCGCGAACGAAGACGAAGAAGAAGAAGAACAAGAAGAACAAGAATACTCGCATTATTCCTATTATTGTTTTGTTTGTTTGTTGTTGGGTTTTTTCCCCTGAACAGACGATCGCAACCGACGCACGGCAGGGGAGAAGAAGGTGCTCCTGATGAGGGTCCTGTTGGGCAACCCCTTCATCAACAACGCCGTCAAACCCACGCGCTACCTCCGCCCCCCCTGCAGGGTGTGCAAAGACGACAAGTGCCGGGGCATGCATGGTGGCTTCTTCGATTCCGTCATCGATGACTGTTTGACCTGCAGAGCGTTCAGAGAGCTCATCGTGTATGAGTCGGCGTTGTGTTACCCGGAATATGCCATCACGTATCTGAGGCAGGGCTGATGTGTGTGTGTGTGTGTGTGTGTGTGTGTGTGTGTGTGTGTGTGTGTTGTTGTTGTTGTTTTGTTTTTTCAGCATCTACTTATCCGTGAATGCGTATTGAGTATCCTGGGAGGGAGATAAATGATCTTTGAGGACGACTGAGACAGTATTTTATTTTTCTATTATTTGTTTCCCTTCTTAATGCCTAAGACTGAGGATGACCCTGGAGGTACGAGTTGATGATCTGCTGCCAGACAGGCTGTATTGCCATCCTGCATGTGCAATAAGTCTGAAAGTTTCTTCTCCTTGTAAATACTTCTTTTGCAATCTTCTGTGTGAGTGTTGAATAGTAGGCTGGGATGACAGTTAAGTTTGAAGATGGGCAGATGATTTTTTGTTTGTTTGTTTGTTTTTTTTTTGCCTGTGTATCTGTCAGGAGGCGATAGGCCTTGCACTTCTGATCCAGAGTCCACCAGTGATCGAGGTTCGAGGGTCTGTTTCGGAATGGTGATGTGTCTTGGGGAATGTGCTTTACTCAGATTTCAATCACTTCACCCAGGCGTGTGAAACATATAGATATACCCGACTTCAGTTGGGGAGGGCTGAAGACGGCTAAAGGAGAGGACTGGGCCCCGCCTTCCTACCCCCAGCCCTAGACACAATGGATTTGAATTCGCTGCCTCCAGTGACCGTAAAAGCCTGTGGGACCTTCAATACCTGTGAAATGTCGGGGAAGCCGAGGAGGTTTAGGTCGCTGTTATTCTGCCGACCAGCAGAGCGCCATCACGTACTTGTAACGTGGCTGAGGATTTCTTTGTTTTAGTTTGGAAAAGAAATTGAAATGTTTTTTTAGAAGTAAATGTATACAGAGCAGATACGCATACATAAAGCACACAACTTAATTTGAGAGAATCTGCATCAGTATACTTTAAAAACAAAAAGAAAAGCAATAGTCTGCTGTCCCAACACAATTAATCGTTGGAAAAGAACTTTCATTTACTCAGGATTTCCAAGACATGGCATTTTATATTGATTTACTTGATTATCTATGTTTCGTTTGTTTCATTATTTAGATGTGAATAAAAACAAAACAAAAAAACTAACACAGTCTGATATGACATTACAATCTTTGTAGAAAAAAAAAGAAAAAAAAGTTTTACTCAGGATTCCTGATACATTCTCTTTATTTTTGTTTATTTACTTGATTGCATATTGTTCGTTTGTCTAAGTATTAATCCGTCTATGTATTTGTTTATATACATACGGAACCTTAACTGTAGGAGTTTCTGTACGTCAGGCTGTTTGTTGATTTTTTTTTTTAATGGCAGCCTATTTGTATGTCTGCCCATCCGAACATGTAAGCCTGGTAAGTTAACGCCTACACGACCTAATTTGAGAAGAGACGAAAAAAGTATATTCAAATCATGCTGAATAATGTAAAGAGGTGATAGAAACAGACAGACACACAGACATGACACACTCTGGAGCAATTGATAAAAAGCTCCAAGTCAAATGTAAACACTCGAGCACCACTAAATGTTTACAAAGAGATTTCCCATGAATACAGAAGCAAACAGACTAACAATTGTGTATGTATTTTAAAGTAATGATAGGAGACAGGGATAAAACAAGAAGAGAAGGGAGAAGGAGGGATATATCTATCTCTCTTTTTTCCCCTCTTTATTGTCAGTGAAGAAGGTAATAGGTCAGGCGAAGAAATTAGCTTTTTTGACAGCTCTATAAACTACAGGCTTATGAGAATTAATCAAATCGATAGCTTAATCAGTCAAAACGGGTTGAGCTTTAAATATGCGATTTTGCTTAATACTCCCAACAAGAATCGTTTTAAAGAAGGATTTTTTTGGTTGTCTTCAAATGTTGGATTCATGAAATAAAGATATAATTTAAAACGTGATATTCATGGTATAATCATAGAATGGAGATTTTTTTTTTTTTTTTTTTTTTTTTTTTTTTTTTTTTGTCAGCTACGCGATATTTAGATTCCAGAAGAAAGACAATTATATTAGCTGGAGTGTTTTTGTTCTTACTGATATGGCTGTTGTCACTGTTGATGAGATTATTAAAAGAGCATGCAGCAAGAATTAATACATGCACCGCAGGTTTGTGCAGTGTGATATGATTTTCCTCTCGTTGTTCAACAAGCAAATAAAACGTTGTTTTATGCAAAGTTGTTGTTTTTCAAAGCAGGGGTACATTTCTTCAGAACTGTTGTTCTTGTTAAACAGTCATGTTAGTTTTCATGCTTGCGCGCGCGCGCGCATGTGTGTGTGTGTGTGTGTATGTGTCTGTGTTCTATATCAAAGTGTCATCGTTATTTTACTCTTCAGATCACTGGCATGGTTGTGGAGTGTTTTTGCTCCACAAAAAAGTTCTGTCCACTGATTTATGATATGCAGCATTTTCAAAGTGGTGTCACAATGGTTATTTCCTTTTTATTGCTCAGCTTAATTCGAATTTCTTTGATAATTATTATGGTGTGTGTGTGTGTGTGTGTGTGTGTGTGTGTGTGTGTGTGTGTGTGTGTGTGTGTTCCGTTAAATGTAAGACATAAACATAATTATATTCGGATGTATTGTAGACTCATAATTTGAACATACCGAGAATAGAATGAAATTAGTCACCCAAGACATACATGACGAATTCGGAGCATAATCAGTTGTTCGCCCGGTGTTACCTTTGTGTTTTGCTTTCTATATATATATATATTTTTTTTTTAATAAAATTTTAAAAAACCGCTTATTTTTTGCTCTTTTATTTTAGCATTCCCATAAAGGTTAGGAAGATTTTGGGGGGAGGGGGGATTACATATATTGGACATTACATACAAATCCAATTTTTGTAACGTAACATTCATGTCACAAACAGTGCAGAGTTTGTTCGATCTCATTTTGTCTTTGTTCTTCCTTTGTTCAAGGTGTTGTAAGAAATGAAAATTAATTAAAAAAATAAAATGTAATAAAAAATAAATAAATTTTTAAAAAAAATTTTTTTTAAAGATTTACTTTGGGAACGAAATGTTGAGAGGGCACACTATAAGCTTCAGCTTGTTGCTACTCTTCGTGTTTGCAGTGTCTTTATTTGCGTCTGAGAATAAAGTCATATGTAAACCGGATGTTCAGGGGGGAGAGAGTTTAAACCGGATGTTCAGTTTAAACCGGATGCTCAGGGGGGAGAGAGTTTAAACCGGATGTTCGGGGGGGAGAGAGTTTTAAACCGGATGTTCAGGGGGGAGAGAGTTTAAACCGGATGTTCAGAGGGGAGAGAGTTTTAAATCGGATGTTCAGTTTAAACCGGATGTTCAGAGGGGAGAGAGTTTAAACCGGATGTTCAGTTTAAACCGGATGCTTAGGGGGGAGAGAGTTTAAACCGGATGTTCAGTTTAAACCGGATGTTCAGGGGGGACAGAGTTTAAACCGGATGTTCAGATGGGAGAGAGTTTAGATTTTCTGTGTATGGAGACGACACATTCCAATAAGTATCCAGGCTGTTTGGTTTTGGTCTACATTTCTGCTGATAACAAAGTTCAAATGTTCATCTGTTTATCCAGTCAGCATTAAGGTAGGTTCAGGCACTAGTTTAGTTACTCTTCACAATTTATCTTTCTAACCAATCAGCATTCAGCTCAGCAGTCGTGGCGCCAGAAATGTGTTCCTTTGATGATTATGATAGGCATGCGCAAGTCTTGGGAGGCTATGGATTTAACCCTTTCTCCGCCAAGCTCGCATTTATGCACAAGCGTGGTAGAGTGCCCATTTCACTGAAAGGTGACCATTCATTGGTCTGTTATCCATGAACCTACTGCTCTTAATGTTCGGTGGTAGGATAGGCCATATTTTCTATACATCGCAGAGGGAATCCCCAGCTATTCTTAGTCACTGTCTTTTCTGTGTTTATACCACAAGGGAATTTTGTACTGGCGGTGAAAGGGTTAAACGTCAGGTGTGGCTGGTCAGGCCATTACGGGAGTGGCAGTCAGCCCCTCCAACACTGCGCACAGGTGAAGTCTGACGCTGGTCTGTCTGTCTGTCGGTTTGTCTGTCTGTTGGACCTTTCTCCTCAGTCTCTTTGTCTGAGAACGCTGGGCAAGTTTCTCTTCCAACTTGGAGAGGCCTTTTTTCACCGCCTGCCTCCAAGCCAATCGCTCTGTGGCTACTACTGCTTCGCAGGTGTTCAGGTTGACTGACGTTCAAGGCCTTCAGATCTCTACTTCTTTTGTTGTTATTTCTAATGATATGATAATATTGTGGGTATTTAAAAAAAAAATTTTTTTTTTTTTTTTTTCATTTTTACTCAGAAAATGAAACATTTTGTTGGCAAATGCAGTGCTCGTCACTGGTGTGACAGTCATAATATATCGTTCGCTGACCTATTGGTGAATCGCTCATGGCTGTCATACATGAAAGATCTGTTGCCGTTATTTTTGTTTTGTTGTTGTTGTTGTTTTTACACTATTTTTAGACATGAATATATATATGTCAATGAAATATATCACAGAATCTTCGTAGCATTATATATTGATTTGTTTTCCTTGTGTTTATGCAATAAATGTGGGAGAAACTCATTGATGTGTGTGTGTGTGTGTGTGTGTGTGTGTGATCCGATCACTTCTCCGAGAAGGATGAATGACCGAAGCAGGATAGAAAAACATATACTGAACATGAATTAATACACTCACAAATCCCAACTTGTCAATGCTGAATCACACACACACACACACACACACACACATGTTGTTGTTTTTTTTATCTAATCCTCGGAAATTTGTTGACAAACTTTATCAAAAGCAGACTCTGACGCTCGTGACGTCATTGTGGCGTAAGAAGCAATGACGACATGCATGATACATGAGTATGAAGCAGACTGCAGGCAAACGGTTGGGCAACGGTGCATGCCAGGTGAGTGTCGGCTGAACAACTCTTTCCGAACGACAAGGAAGACTTCACTTTAACATCTCTTAACTACTGAACCTTGGAGAAATGAGGTCAGTGCGGCATCCGGTTGCAGATCATTTTAACAACTTCTCGTGCTTATTTAGGGTGTTTAACTGATTTCACCGTGCAACAATAAAGCAGTCCGAAATGGAAGAAAAAGTTTAAATAAAGATTTTGTGACTGACAAACTGACGTTTTAGTTTCAAAATCTAACCTCAGCAGGTTGACAACCCTTTATACTGACAAGAATTTTTTTTCGTTTGTCAAGGGGGTTAATTCAGAGCTAAAAGAGTAAACCATTGATCATTCCCAGGTCCAGCATATCTTTTCAATCTTCCGTTACATATATATAGATCTATATGTTTTGAAATGTATCAGTATGTTGTCTACACTATAAACCTTTTTTCAGATTATAAGATTTTTTTTTTTTTTGTTTTTTGTAATGCATGACCCATTTTACCACACACAAATAATTAGGGTAGGTATGCCTAATTGCAAACGATCCAGCCGAAGCCACCAACTCAGCGTGTGTATTGTAAAGATTAATGTCGTACGATAATCAAACGTAGTTCTTTTGTTTTTGAAGGCTTTCTCCGACTGGTTGCACCAGGAAAAGTTTGTCTGCTCATTCTTTTAAACGTTTTGTCGACGTTTGAAATAGCAGGGGTGCCTGTGGGTAAATGCCAACGGACATCTAATTGCGAACAATGGCTTTGGGAACATGTAGACAGTTAAAACAGAAGCAGGTCTTTTGACTCAGACATATTATTGGAACATCGCACCAGACTGTCGTATTGTTAGTTTTGATCACACATGCACATAAAACGACATTTAAACACACACACCCCACACAAACACACCCTTTTGAGAGTGCTCGCTAACTGTGCAGCATCGTTCGCAAATAGACTCACATAAAAACATCCCGTGGTCTAATTGCAAACGACACTATTTTGCAGATTCCTGTCAAAACTGACGTTTTGATCTGTCACCAATATGCTTTCTTGAATTCTCCAAACACCGGTAATGCGCATTCAACACATCCGATCAAATCAACTATTTTAAACTGTGTCAAAGTTCAAGTCCTACAACTTGTTTCCCTTGATCTTAGGATTTTGAGAGCACGTTTGTAACCTTGGTGGGCAGTGGTGCGCAAAGAGAAGAAAGAGCGTGGAAATAACCAGAAACAGCTGATGTTTGACTGGTTCTTGAAAATGGTTATTCATTCAGGTATTAGAAAAAGGTCGAAGCAGACGTTAAATTGCGAAATGTAACCGTTAAGAACGCTTCGAAGTGGGGCGGTATACGAATCGTTCGCAGTTACACGCTGTTCGCAATTACCCAAGCCTACCCTATTGCACAAAAATGTTTTCGTGCCAACTGACACATAATCATACCACAAACATAGCCCAGGTCTTGTGTGTGTGTGTGTGTGTGTGCTGGTGCGAGGGAAAAGGAAAAAGAGGGGGAAATAATACTTTATTATATTTTGTTTATTGATTTCATTTAAATCATCTATTTTATCGTAACGTTCTTTTATTGGCCTGATCAGTGCATTGGTACATGCATACATCATGCTTAATATGCCTTAAATTTTCTTTTTTTTTAAAGCAGATGTGGTGCGCGTAAAGTGATCAGCCCGCTCCGCAGTGATATGTTGACATGCCATTCTTTTGTATTGTGAAAGAAAAGAGGGAGACGGAACAAGAAAAACTCGAAGGGGAAAGAAAAAAATAGAACGGAGAGATAGAAACTCAAGATTTCAGCTTTAAAAAAACAAACAAACAACAACAACAAAAAACAAACAAACAAACAAAAAACCTGCAGACTAAATAATGTACGAAGAAATAACTTTAATTCAAATTTACACAGAATACCACTATGGTTCAGGACAAGAAAATCCTCGTGATATATTCAGACGGCATTTCTTCCTTCCCGGTTTATAAAAAGACTCCTTTGTTACCTTTGTGTAACCATGCTCTAACGGTGATTATCTGAGGGGTTTAGTCGCCCTGACCTTTGGGTTTTGAAGGAGATGATGGGCGCAAACTATCTCCATTAACGTTGATATTTAAACCGCCTGCATACGTTAGGCGTTTGATCTAGATCTACAAGCGTACTATGTTGGAGAACGCACGTCCAGTCTGCCGATCAGAATTTTGACAAAGGAAGTGGTGTGGGTTGTGTGAGCAAACTAGCAACGCTAAGAATTTGCTTATCGTTACGAATGTTCCCAACGCCACGGTAAATTCTTTTATAGGTGTGTGAAGGAACATTTTTTAACGATAAGCAAACTTACCGCTGCAAAGACTGCCTTATACAACCCGGCTCAGGACTGTATTTAAGTCTTTAGTAGGCCTACTGGTTGGTCTGTAAGTACTGGCAGTCACCTGTGACCTTCCCTTTGACTCCGTTTTGTGCATATTCAGTAGCACGTGGAACGACATTGATAATGTATTCGTGATGACATATTACTGAAAGGATGCCGCTAAATTTTATTCAATGAAAGATTTGTGAGTTTGGATTTTCTAGCATTGAGCGTTCGTTTTCACAGATTCCGATGAATAGCCTGGACTTTAACGTCAAATTTGTTCGGACAAAATCAACAGGTGTAATGGACCTGAATCTGCACTGTTTGGTGTTGGAGAACGCATCCGAAAGAACTAGATTCGTTGGGTGATTAACTTGAATATTAGCCCGAAAATGCGGTCGGTAACTTTGTTCGATTTTTGGAAGCCGAAAAGTCGTGTTAAAAACACGGAATGTTTGAAGCTTTGATGTGTCTATAACTATCATGATCGTAAAACAAAATAATTGTTGATCGATGTGGGTTGCTCAAGTTAGAATTGCTCAGTTTCCAGCACACAGCTTTCGGTTCGACAAATACTCATGTCTTGTGGTGAGCAAAAAAATCACATGGATTGTTATGTGTATTATTATTATACTGGTAACCCTCCACCCCACCTCCCACTCCCCGTCCCTTTCATCGTCGGCGTTATCGGCTTTGTTGCTTCTCAACAGAAATCACACGTCAGCCATGAAGGCTAGCTTTGCCTCTTGTGTTTCGTTTTGCAACTAAAGGTTGAGGCCACAGTGACTGACCAAATTTAACATCACAATAACTCTGAAGAAAGGTTTGGGTCACAGAACAAAGATTCAGTTCAAAGACTAAAGTTTGATGAAACAAACCAAAAGCTGAAGTCACAGATTAATGGGAAAGGTCACAGACCAAAAGTAGATTGAATAATTAATTTGCCTATTCATTGTGGTCATCAGTTCCTGGAGACGTTTTGGAAAGACGTGGAAGCCACTCAGTGATACAACACTTGCACTTCCTCTTCTCTCGTATTGTGTTCACAAAAAGGATCACTTGGAAACCCAGTTTTGTCCTGTGTGAGGAGGGTGCTGGGGGATCATGGTAAAATCACGCCAAGTTTTCGACAAACGACAGTGTATGCAGCCAATGCCCTGAGCAGCACTAACAACTGAAGGTGCTTTCTTTTTCGCGTACTTCAGGGTTTTTTTTTCCCCATTTTACAGTGGAAAACTACAGCTATCATTTATCTACAGAAGCCTAGCTGTGTGCGCGTACGTTCGTGTGTATGTGTGAGATAGATAGATAGATAGACAGACTCGTTTGTGTGTGTGTGTTCATACGTATGCACATTTGTTTGTGTTGTTGTTTTTTTTATTTGTTTTATTTTTTCAAATAGGTACAGGCAAAAATGAATGAGCCTTTTTTTCTTTACCGTTCTTGAATTGTCAGCTGAATTTAAAATTCTTTTGTTTGGAATTTCAAATTGTCTTCTTTTCTTTTTTTCTTTTTAACATAGTCGATATGTTTGTGTGCGCAAGAATGACGCTGTGTGTGTGTGTGTGTGTGTGTGTGTGTGATCGCACTGTGCTCACACTCGTGAATAGATATCAAAATCATTTTACCGCTGTTCATGGACGGAGGAAATAAAATAAACTGTGATTTGTCCCGGTATATGAACTACGAATCAGTGATGCGGAAAATTCTTCTGACAGCGTGGAATAACACTTTTTTTTTTTTTCTTTTTTTTTTATAAGTGTTACACTGATTTAGCGTGGAGGGACTTTGTTCCATTCAAGTCACCCTGATTACGTCTTTTTTATTATTATTATTATTTTTTTATACATAGATAAAAAAAAAAAAAAAACACAAAAAAACACACATACAAAGATCAACAAATGGACGGATAACATTAGACAGATAAAGATATGGATGTCAGAAAGACAGATAGCAAAAATGAGTGAGATTGACAGATAAATAAGGACAGACAGACTGATATATAAAAAGCAAATAATCCAAGAAAAAGGAAACTGAAAACAGTGTACAATGTGGATCAAATGTATTATATGGACAAACAGACAAATAAGTCAACCAAGGGAAAATAGCGGTATAACTGTGAACACTCACTGAAATGGGTTTGGGTTTCTATCACATCATTTACCTTGTCGAATACAGAACCATAATTATGGTGAACGTAAACATGTCCAGGTATGAAGGCAAATCTTCTGTCATCGTAAAGACGATTTTACAAATATACTTAAATCAAAACAAAATCTTTAAAAAATAGATATAATCTTTTAATTGAAAAAAGAGAAAAGAAAAAACACACAAAAACAGGCCCTAGTACATTGGCTTCCCATAAGAAGCATGGACGAATGTTAAAAGTCTGTCCAGGGGTTGATACAGTGAATAACAGACAATAGCCAACAGGAAATACATATACATAAGTCTAGGCCAACAGATAAATAGACTACAAACCACAGACTACAGATAAGATAGGGCAGATAAGCAAGCAGATTTATATATATACTTTTTCCCCTGTTTAAAAACAAAACATGACAGTAACATTACATCCAACCGGGTTATTTGTACACTTTAAGAAATATGCATTCAATGCGATTATTTCAACACTTTTTTTTTCTTACACATCAACTTCAATAATAAATAATGGGCAACAACAAAAAAAGTATATACCTGATTTCATAAACCTTGGTTGGCTAATAATTACGCCATTTGAGCTGATAAAAAAAAAAATCATTTGAGCAGTCACTTAAGGCTACAACGTTGTTGACTTTTCCTTATCCGATTTACTCGTAAACCCATGGCTTCTGGTTGGCTTCGTACGAGAGGAGTTCCTCTGGCTTGAACCACAGGTCAATTTCTGTCTTGGCACTCTCCACGGAGTCGCTTCCGTGACACACGTTACTGGAACAAATGGGTTTTTGTTGTTTGTTTGTTTGTTTTAACAAATCTTTATTCAGGAAATTACATTAATCAATTGTTATACATGCACACAAAGAGCAGAGCAACAGCAAGCTAACAGCTCCAGCATGTGATCATTTATCATTCGTTTGGTTTCAGTTATGTGACAGTTGGGCTGGTGAACGTCAGTTACACAAATGCAGTAACGCTGAAATAAATCCGCAGGTGGCGCCACGAACTTATGACAGAATAAAATGACCCTGCCATTCTGTAGCTGGCTGCACGACAGCTTGCGACACTCGAGCGTCCCGTGCGTGGCAGCCGTTGTATACCCTTTAAAAACTTCCAGCCAACGAGAAAGCCGAAAGAGCATCAACCTTGTGCTGTCGTCGATTGCTCCAGAAAACTTCACCGCGGCGAACTGATTAGCGTCGCGGACTGACGTCTGGGAGGACGCGGATTCGAATCCCAGCGGAGGTGGGTTTTTCGGCCCGTGGCCGGCTCCTACCCAGAGTTGAGTGTGCTATGGGCTTAAATGGGAATACTGGGACCACAGAGTTGAGTATCATCCACTTCACGGATGCGTCTTTGGATGTGCTTCTCTAATTTCCAGACCAATTCTGCAAGTGTCTCTATCTCGATCTCGGGCCTGGTTGACGCCGGGTTATTATTATGACAGGAAGCGTAGAGTACAACTTGTCATGCAGTCCCGAACCAAAATGGACCTTCATAGCAGCACCTTCACTGTCATCGCCATCCTCCTCCTCTTCCATCATCATTAATATGAAATAAAGAATAGTCCCAAAATTTTAGTTATGTAGTCTTTCATGCCCTGCTGTCATTGTGACCTCAGTTTCGATACCCCTCCACTTCCGCGCTTGGGGTGAGTCTTGTCAAGGTCTTCAGTGTCGGTGGATTCATCGGGGACTGTCGTTGGAGGGACGTGGTGGCCGTCTCCACTCTGGGAGAGACGCTCACTGTCTGGCTCCGCGACTAAGCCATTATTGTCGTCAGTAGGGGGTTAGTAGGTGGTGTCCAAAGTACGTTAACTCAGAACAGGTACCACCGAACACCACCGAAGTGACTCAGCAGCAGTGCAGGGTCTCTCCTCTGGTGTGTGGGCTCCTGGCGACCTAACATCCATTGTTCCCTTTGGACTGCCGGCGATGGGACTGACACAGACGAACCTGGGTGTGGCCGTGTGTGGGGGACTCGGAATGAGCGGCATGGGAGTAATGCCACTAAAACGGCGCAGATGACAGGGCAGCACACACACACACACACACAAGAAAGAAAAAAGAAAAGAAAAGAATCTTTGAAGGCAGAACGAGAGACGGGAATCACATTTCAACGGCAACAGGATCACTAATTCTATTTGTATTGTGCGTATTTCTTGTATAGTGGTGATGTGCGCATTATTTGGGTAATGTGATGTGTGACATGTATGATGTGTGTTGTGTGGTCTGTGATGATTATGTGTGTGTGTGTGTGTGTGTGTGTTTAAATCAGTGCCGAGTCAGATTCTCTCGCTGCCTATGCGGACGCGTTACCTCTAGGCCAGCACTCCACACATGATAATCGTCTTTCTTTGTCTTTTTTTTTTCTTCGTCTTCGTTTCTACAAGTCCATTGGTGGTACTCCCACCTGTAGCCAGCACTACCCTGCAGATGCACGGCCCCAAAGAGCGAAGAACCAGCAGCGATCACTCACCACCAGTCATGCAGATGCACAGTAATGTTTCCATGCCCCCAGGGAGTACATGAATTTAATATACTTCTTGCCTTGCCTACTGACCTGATCCCCATGCCTCTGCCGCACAAGAAGCTGTCAAACTCTGACACTGACAGTGGTGTGTGACTGGCACCGTGACTCCAGGAGTCCAGGTCATGACCCTTGACCTCCACCACGCTAACCGCGCCATGGCCACTGGCACTACCACCAGCTCCTCCACCGATACTGTCTGCACGACTGACATCCGGAGCGCTTTTGTGTCTGTCACGTGGCACTGGTGAAGATATGTATGTATGTATATATGTGTGTGTGTGTGTGTGTGTTGTGCTGCCTCATCATTTGTACTTTTTAGGTGGCATTAATCCCAAGCCGCTCAATCTAAGTCCCCCATATACAGCCATATCCGGGTTAGTCTACAACAGTCCAAGCTTCGGCAGTCCACATGGATCAATTGATGTTAGGTCGCGAGGAGGCTACACACTAGAGCAGAACCTGCACTGCTGCCTGGCCATTTCAGGGGTGTTCAGCAGTGCCTGTTCTGATTTCAGCTACATAGGACACCAGTTACTAAGCCCCCTATAATAGAGTCTCCCGTCGGACCAACGGGCGAGTAGGCAGGCAGGCTTATCTGTCGGTGTGTGTCCTCATATGGGAGAAGAGGCCGATTCTGGATGCGCAGCACTTCCCACATGTGTTGCAAGGGAAAACGTCTCCAGAAGTTGAGCCCTGCTTCCTTCGCTCACGCTTCTCCTTCATGGCCAGCGTTCTCTTGTTTGCCACTAGAGCACAGCATTCTCCAGCGAGAGCGGTCAAGGGCATCAGTTTCACAGGAAGCGATTTCTATGTCACAGGCTTTGAGGTTTGTCTTCAAGGTGTCATTGAAGCGCTTGCAGGGTCTTCCAAGTTCGCGGTGGCCTTCCGTCAGCTGGCCATACAAGAGCATCTTTGGGATCTTGCTGTCTGTCATGCGGACAACGTGTCCTGTCCAGCGTAGCTGGCACTGGATCAGCAGGCTTTCGATGCTGGGCAGGCCGCTTCTCTCTAGGACCTGGAGGTCGGAGACCCTGTCTTGCCATTTTATGCCGAGGATCTTTCGCAGGCATCTCTGGTGAAACTGCTCAAGTTGTTGAATGTTACAGCGATACGTCGTCCATGTTTCACAGCAGTACAACAAGGTGGTCACCACAACAGCTCTATAGGTTTTGAATTTGGTGCTAGGCATGATGCCTTTGTTGTTCCACTGCCTGTTGTTGAGTCTGCCAAAGGCGGAGCTGGCCTTGGCGATGCGCAGCGTCACTTCTGCATCAAGGGCTCCGTTGCTGCATAGGGTGCTGCCCAGGTAGCTGCCCCCTACTGACGACAATACAAACTCAGTCGCCTGAACCAGATTGAGTGAGCGCCGTCCCTATCCTCCCCACCCTCCGAGAGTGGAGACCACCGCTATGTCCCTCCAATGACAGTGCCCCATGAATCTAGATACCAACACTGAAGACCTTGACAGGACTCACCCCAAGCACGGCAGAGAAGGGAGGTTGGAACTGAGGTCAGCATGAAAAGCCACAAAACTTTGGATCTTTATATAAAAATAGATAAATAAATAACATGAATAAAATTATATATATATATATATATATATATATATATATATATTGACGATGAAGGCGGAAGATGCTGCTGCTGTGGACGTCCATTTTATGCAATCAGCATCTTACTGCTCTGAACTCATTTCCCAGCCATGATAAGACGTAAGTTTTCAACAACAAAAAATCCTTCATAAGCGTTACATTTTATGTCATTTTCATTGGAAACATAGTGTTGAACTCTTTCATTTGCGACCTACAGTATGACTGCAGACTGGTCAAGTGATCGTTCATGTGTATGTCCTGGAACAAGTATAGAGAAAACAGACTGTTTCAATTTCCGGCCAATCGCAGTGCTGTCTTTGCAGTCCAAGTATTTAGTATATAAATAACTGGGAGGCATAGGGTAGAGATCGTTCTCGCCTGCCTGCAGCTTATAACCCTCCGACCAGCCCGTCTCTCCAAGACCTGTTTCTGATTACATATTGCTGCACTGTTTTTTTGTGAATCAACATAGAAATAAAACAACTGAAAAATGCTTTCAACGCTTTCATATGTCTCTATCTGCGTTACCATTGCCATCCATTACCCTATCACAGTAATCACAGTTCCATTCATATAACCTTCTACACTATACTACCTTAACCTACTTATCCCTTCTACAACAACACCCAAACCGCAGATACCATTACAACATTGGCACTGCGAGTAGGATCGGCTGCATATTAAATTTTGTAAAATTAATGACAATTACTGACGTCAATGTTTCTTTGTGTAGCTGTGGCTATGATTAAAATTATTTGAACTGAGGCATGGCAGTAAATGCAAACCTGGCCATTGTCAGACTCACTGTTCACAACATACGACAGAAAACGCTGGGGAAGTCAGTAAGAACAAAGAAAGAGACACAGAGAGAGAGAGAGAGTCACTGAGAAACATATACGAATATTTGTATTTGTATTTCTTTTTATCACAACAGATTTCTCTGTGTAAAATTCGGACTGCTCTCCCCAGGGACAGCGCGTCGCTATACTACAGCGCCACCCCCACCCCACCCCCCCACCCCCCTTTTTTTTTTTTCTTTTCTTTTTTTCTTTTTCTGCGTGCAGTTTTATTTACTTTTTCTATCGAAGTGGATTTTTCTAAAGAATTTTACCAGGAACAACCCTTTTGTTGCCGTGGGTTGTTTTACGTGCGCTAAGTGCATGCTGCACACGGGACCTCGGTTTATCGTCTCATCTGAATGACTAGCGTCCAGACCACTACTCAAGGTCAAGTGGAGGGGGAGAAAATATCGGTGGCTGAGCCGTGATTCGAACCAGCGCGCTCAGATTCTCTGGCTTCCTATACGGACGCGTTACCTCTCGGCCATCACTCCCATATATATGTCTATGGGTAGGATGCGTCCAACACGCTTTCAAAGAGAAATGACAGTGTCACAATCCTGCATCCAAGTCGCCATTGAAAGATGCTGTGGCAGAGTCGGTTAGGTGGGCTGGACTGCTGATCCAGCGTTCACCTGTGAGAAGGGTTCGGGCCCGGTCCTGTTTCAGCGTTCACCTGTGGTAAGGGTTCGGCCCGGTCCTGTTTCAGCGTTCACCTGTGAGAAGGGTTCGGGGCCGGTCCTGTGTCAGCGTTCACCTGTGAGAAGGGTTCGGCCCGGTCCTGTTTCAGCGTTCACCTGTGGTAAGGGTTCGGCCCGGTCCTGTTTCAGCGTTCACCTGTGAGAAGGGTTCGGGGCCGGTCCTGTTTCAGCGTTCACCTGTGAGAAGGGTTCGGCCCGGTCCTGTTTCAGCGTTCACCTGTAAGAAGGGTTCGGGGCCGGTCCTGTTTCAGCGTTCACCTGTGAGAAGGGTTCGGCTCGGTCCTGTTTCAGCGTTCACCTGTGGTAAGGGTTCGGGGCCGGTCCTGTTTCAGCGTTCACCTGTGAGAAGGGTTCGGGGCCGGTCCTGTTTCAGCATTCAATTTTGTCTTTGGGAAACTGAGGCACTTTTACCGGCTCCCATTTTCTTCACCCCATCCAGGTGTGAATAGGCCTTGGCCATGGGCCCTTCAACCAGGTATAGTACAGGCTGTTTAACCGTACCCCCATAGATTGAATGTAGAGATTTACCGGCGTATGATGATGATAGAATCGGAATCAGATGTACAACGTGAGTCAGCATAAGTTCGTCTCCCAGCACTCACCGTCCTACGTCGATGGCGAAGTCTCCCCGCACAGTGCCGGGGTTCGAGTCCAGTGGGTTGGTGGCTCCAAGCATGCACCTCCCCATCCTCACCACCTCCTTGCCTTCCCACACCTGTAAACGTTACACACACACACACACACACACACACACACACACACACACAAGCACACGCAAATCACACACACACACACACATACTCACACACAGACACGTACACACATATATGCACACACAGACACTGACACACACACACGCACGCACCTGGTGATCACTGGCATGCATCTGGATGGACCGTCCCAACAATAATAATTATATATAATGTATTATTTTGGGTCACAAGTCCGTCACTGGCCTCAGTATAATTATAAAGGTTTTAGATCTGGACGTAATTTGTCGGTCAGTCAGAAAGCATGACGTAGGCAGTCATTTGAAGCACGCGCGCGCCGGCGTGTGGGTGTGTGTGTGTGTGTGCGCGCGCGCGCGCGTGTGTGTGTATGATGACACATGAAGGGACATTTTGATTTCCTGGAAATTTTTATCAGCAAATATACCAGGAAAACATGTTTTGCTTTTAATTGTTCGTATTACCTTCCGATTTGACTGACAGCGGAAACGAAATCTATCATTATTAACTTGATCTCATAGGTGTAAGGATGCAGAAGATTTATTGTGATAGGCAGTTAACTCAGTCCCCACCCCCCCCCCCCCCAACTCCCCTTCCCCCCCTATCCCCCCCCCCCCCGGGCCTCTGTAACTATTATTATCATCATCATCATCATCATCATCATCATTTTTAACTGGTGGGACACGAACGGACATAACTGACATACCATAGCGAAGATTGGTCCCGATGTCATGTAGGCCACGAGATCAGGGAAGAACTTTTTGGAGGACAGCGCAGCATAGTGCTTCTCCAGGTGCTCTTTCCCGGGCTGGTGGACAGACGGAAAATCATGCCATCCTAATGTGACAAAATTAATTAACTTGTCCAGTCAAAGTGCCGCTCGATGTTAATAATGATATAATAATGATCATCATCATCATCGTATAAGTTTTACCGCAGAGCTTTGAAACCTCTCCGACAGCCGGAGCGCTTTACAATGACACCGTGACGCCACTGAGATGGCAAAGCCGGCACTGACACAGGAACTGCGCGGACACACACTACACAGAATCACAGACACATACACTAGACACATGCATACACTCACAGTACACAGACTGACACACAAGAGACACACGCACACAGCGAGAGAGAGCCGGGGAGAGAGAGAGAGAGAGAGAAGAAAAAGCTATGAATGTAAGCCTATAATGTAAAGACAATACAACTGACGACAAACTACAGGTATGGTAGAGACTGACAGAGAGAGAGATTGGGACGGGGGGATTTCATAACAGTTTATGAATAAATAAATATATGTATACATACATATATATGTGTGTTTGTATGTGTGTGTGTGTGTATAACATAGAAGGCAGAATCCGTCCCTGCAATGGTACAGGCATACTGCTGAAGAATATTAGGCCTCAATCCCGTGCAAAATGAATATATTATTGTTTACGCAAGGGTATAGTTACCAGGCTTTGAAACTGAGAAAGAGATCGAGTCGACCGAGGAAGCACAGAAAGAAGATCGAGAGGGTATAGGTATAGGGTGAGTGTGTGGGTGCTGCGTGTACTAATGATCTGGCTCAGTGACGGCTCACGGTGCGTGTCAGAGTGTGCACCACGAGCCCATAAATAGACCCAATTTTATACGTCCGTGGTGTCAGTGCACACAATGCACACGTGTGTCAAGTTAAGCATGTCGGCGTGTGTTAAGGAACTTAATGAACTGGAACTGAGGGGCCGTGCGTCTCCGTTTGTCCGCCGTGCGTCAAGTTGTGTGTGTGTGTTTGTGAAGAGAGAGAGAGAGAGAGAGAGCGCACCATCAGTGTGTTTAAGTACACACTGCAACCCAAGGCGGATACGCTGTGTGTGCCGGTGTGTGTCAGTGTGTGTGTGTAGCTGTGTCGTGTACATGCGTGTGTGTGTGTGAGAGAGAGACTGTGTGTGTGTGTGTGTGTGTGTGTGTGTGTTTCACTGAGTCAGTGTGTGTTTACTATCAGTGATAATCGGTAGTGTGTTATGGAACTGAGAGGAAGCCTTCCTTAGTAATAAATGTTATTTATTTATTTTAGAAAAAAAAAAGAAAGAAAAAAAGAAATAATATGCCATTGTCAAGTCGTACATCAATAGCAATGAATACATACAAGTGATCCTTGATTATCGAAAGCACGGAAAGTCTTAATGTTCACTTCCCCTACAAAACACCATAACGCCTTTTGGATTTTATTTGACCACCTGAAAAAACGACCTTTTATCGTGCCATCACGTCGAAACGACTCTTGAGGGTCAAGGACATAAGGCATTTCACTGCTCGAGCAAAGAGATAGGTTACCCGACTTCAGTGTCGGAAAACGTACTCACCATGCACAGTTTTCCAGCCACCAACTTGTATCCTCGCCGTTCGAAACGTTTGACGATATCTCCAATAAGACCTCTTTGAACACCGTCAGGTTTCACGGCGATGAAAGTACGTTCTGTGAGAGCACCTGACATTTTGTGTGTGTGTTATGTGTGCGTGTACGACTTCTTGGCTGATCCACTCTTTTTATGCTGTGTGTGTGTGCACTTCCTCAAGGCACAGGCGGAGGGTATATTTAGTTTGCCAAGGTCAATGCCAGAAAGTGGAGGAGACGGGGGCACAGAGTGTGGTGTGGGATGGGGAGCGGAGGGAGAGGGGACTACAAATGTAACTGTACGCTGCCTGCTGCAACTATTATTTCCGTGTCAGTTATTCGTTGTAGCCCGCGCTTGCAATCACGAGCGCAGCTCATGCGTGGGTGTCTGACGCGTTCCGTCAGTAAGGGGGGAGGCAAACAGAAACGAACGGACAGAAATAACAAGTGATCCCCACGGATTTTGACGTCACGACTGGCGAGACAGCACGTCGACGTGAAGTCGAAATGACGTACACTTCTCAAAAAAAGATTTCTCATTATCATACAGTGTAGACATAACGCGAGACAACACAAGATCGAGAAGCGGTGCAGAATTGAAAACAGTTTAACTAGAGGCTATAAGTGTGACAGTAATGTTTATTGCATAATTCTATGATGTGGTGCTCACACTATTATAGCAGTTGATCACAAACTCTCAAAATCCCCCATCCCCTAACCTGAAATAATTTGCAGATGAAAAAAAAGAAAAGAAAAATGAACACC
The DNA here is from genome assembly GCF_041734735.1 of Babylonia areolata. Taxonomy (NCBI): domain Eukaryota; kingdom Metazoa; phylum Mollusca; class Gastropoda; order Neogastropoda; family Buccinidae; genus Babylonia; species Babylonia areolata. Next base: position 54,656,755 of record NC_134882.1, on the reverse strand, counting down.
ATCCCTGTCAGCTGACTTTGGGTTCTTAAAGAATGACCGGAGAGGGAGAGTGTGTGAATGTGAGAGATAATGTGTGTGGTGGTGGGGGGGCAGGGAGGGTGTGTGCATTTTTTCATCACACTTTGTGAACAGAGACTGGAAAAAAAATACACACACACTCATTAACTGAATTATCAGGTGCTCACGTCCGCTTTTTACCCCTCTCTCTTTTCTCACGGCAGTTTTTTCTCCTCCTCTCTTTGTATAATCTCCAATGGATCTACAATCATTTATGAAAAGACTTCAAAATGAAGAAAGAAGAGGGGGGGTTGGCCGTTGGGGGAGACAGACTGGAACAAATCCAGCAGATCATCTTTGCAAATGTCGTTAAGTGCTCAAAGAATTTGTGTTTACTCCCCCCCCCCCCCCCCAGCATTTACTATTTCCTCCATGCCTGTTGATAATGTTTTTGATAATCCTGTTACTGTTGGTAGTAGGAGTGTGGTTGTAATGTACTCACTGCTTACGTCTCTCTTTTTTAGTATTCGAATGTTGTCGCAACATAATGCAAGAGACCCGAACATTAAAACATTCTGAGGCATACCAAATTCAGAGGCATATACCTATTAACTTAAACCATCTTTCCTATATTCAAGTCAATTGTTTATGATTCAATCGTTTATGATAGATAAACCTTATGGCTTGTGCAGTTTTAATGATGGCATGTCACGTCGTTACCTGTAACACGTCACGGTGTTACACATAATGGCATTTATGTTACAAACTAATATAAAATATAATGATCAATAGACTGCTGGAGAGTTCCACAGCGATGTTGGATGTTACGCATGCTCAAAATGGTGAGCAATGCCAAAGACGATCGACATCAGCAATAGCAGCAAATATGTGCAGTCCTCCATTTTATTCAGTTGATAGCCTCCATTGAAACAACCAAACTATGCGCAATGAATTGAACTTTTGCTTGAAATCATGAGCAATGCCAAAGGTGATCAACATAAGCAACAGCAGCAAACATATCCTGTCCTTCATTTATTCAATTCAGTCTCCATTGATAAAATCAAATGATGTACAATGAAGTGCCATCGTATGCACAATAAAAAAAAATTTTTTTTAAACTGAGCAAAAAGTTGAAAAAAGCAGCTTTCTGTTTAGATGTTTTGCCTTTCTCTATAGCTTTTGTCGTTAGCAATTTCTGAGAGCCAATCAATTTTGAGAGCACGGATCATGTGATGCGCTTCTACTGCGAAGTCAATTCTAAGCATGGAACTCTCCAGAATTTTAGGTTTTCAAGTTCAACCCTGTGTGGTCAACTCAGTTTAAAATAGTTAAGAAAAAAAGGACAGGCCATTAATTCATGTTTATCAAAACTAGGCACTTGACATGTTAGATGAATGAAACAACAAATGATTGAAAGGAGTGCAGAAGATGCGTCAACAAAAAATGTTACTGTTTAAGAATTAACGATTGGTTCTTGTAACTTTGTCAACAGAATTCATCATGGATTTAGAAAAAATGACATAAAGCAAGGAAATTTATGGTTATATATATATATATTTTTTTTTTTTTTTTACTGCAAAGGGGGAGATGTTGAATCACTTCATCATTCAAAAAAAAAAAAAAAAATGTTGCTTTATAAACAAATTTTTCCCTTTGAGTATCTTCCTGTTCAGTTGGCATGGTCATTGTACTTTTGACCAAAATGTCAAATGTTTTTTTCATGTTTTGTACTAGTTACATGAAATAAGTAAAATGTACCCCCCACAGGGTTACCTGAAATAAACAGGTCTTTGAAAACCTAGTTTACTGGCCTGTTTACATCTCTGTACTTCAAGTACACCCTCCTCATGAACTTTCAATCAGCAAAGTAGTAATGAAATCCAGCCATCATGCATCCTTGTCAAATTCTGCAGTGAATGTTGGCATTCAGTTTCAAGGGGCATGAGCAACAAGGCCTGAGAACAGAGGTGTGTATCCTGTAAGTGGGGGTCATCTCTGCAAGCTCATTTTGCAGTCATCACTTTCATTAATCAAGTATTGGTCATGTGAAGTAATATTTATACATTTTGAAAGGACATGCAAGAGCCATTTCTGAAGTGTGCAGAGCTCTATGTTTATGCAGTTTAGAAATATGTAATTTACTATTTTTTTTGTGTGTGGGCACACAACACTAGCAGCTTTGAGCAATACTTGAAAAATGTTATTCCCCCAGCTTACCAATACGAGTGCCAGCCTTTTTTCACACAAGATGATATGACATTCTGTGTGCAGCATGCATTAACAAATGTTAAGGAAACCAAGGCAATAGCAGTTTGAAGTTTACTGGCAAGGATGAAGCTGGCGATATAGAGTGCATGAAGGTACGGGTTCAAATCCCCCTCTCGTCCTTCCTCCCAAGTTTGACTGGGAAATCAAAGTGTCTCGTCCTTCTGATGATATGATAAATCAAGGACCCATGTGCAGCATGCACATGGCGCACTGAAAAAAGAATCCACGGCAACAAGTGTTGTCCTTTGGCGAAATTATGTAAAAAGAAATCCACTCTGATAGGTACACAAAATATATATGCATGCACTCAAGGCCTGACAAGCGCATTGGGTCATGCTGCTGTCAGGCATCTGCCTAGCAGATGTGGTGTAGCATATATGAATTTTGTCCAAACGTAGTGACACCACCTTGACTAACTGAAACTAACTTATTGGCAAACTGTGGGGTGATGGCCTAGAGGTAACGCGTGCGCCTAGGAAGCGCGAGAGCGCGCTGGTTCTAATCACGACTCAGCCGCCGATATTGTCTTCCCCTCCACTTGACCGAGTGGTGGTTTGGATACTAGTCATTTGGATGAGACAATAAACCAAGGTCCCGTGTGCAGCATGCACTTAGCGCACGTAAAAGAACCCACAGCAACAAAAGGGTTGTTCCTGACAAAATTCTGTAGAAAAATCCACTACAATAGGAAAAACAAATAAAACTGCACACAGGAAAAAAATATATAAAAACTGGGTGGGGCTGTAGTGTAGCATTGTGCTCTACCTGGGGAGAGTAATTTCACACAGAGAAATCTTCAGAAGCAACACTAGCATTATGATTGTGCAAACAAAAACAAGTTGAGTGTGTTCAGAAGGAACAATCATCATTATTTCAAAATGCCCATGTTTATGACTGATGCATACTTAATCTGTATGTCAAATTACATTGCTACAGAATTACTGTAAAATGAACCTGCAGTAAGGTGACGGTTTTAAAACAGAAAGCTTAGAAGGATGCATGATTTTGTGCTCACTCACTTCAACACCCACTCCCAAAAAACAGACAAACACACTGATCAGAAACGCTTGATCTTTTTTATGTGTGCAATCGCGTCAATGAAAAACAGCCCCCAAGTTGGCAGTTTCTGCATGTCTACTGATCATACACTGGGGCTGGTGGTGCAGCACCAGGAGTAGCTGGGGCGCCCTCAGCTGGCTTGGCCCCCTTCTGTTCACTGTAGGGGTGTGGGGGGATGACCTCATCCTTGGGCTCCACAATGGACACGTGGTCAGGCAGAGGGCGGCGGGGCCCGATCTTGCCAGAAGGATCCCACGGCAGCATGATCTTCACCTTGATGCCCAGCACACCTGCACAAAAACAAGATGCGACAGCTAGGATAAATAACACTGTTCATCAGAAATTGATCATTAACAAAGAATAAATGGTCTGCTAAAACCACCAGGCTGGAGCACTGATCACAAGAAATCAGAAATTAACTCAGTCTGAAGATACGGTCTGCCAGAACTGGAATTTTGTCGGTCAGTTTCTAACAACAAACTAATCCATAATGCATGTGCTGGCATTTTTGTTTATTTTTTTCTGGACTCTGGACCCCACCCCTAATCTTTCGTGTTTCATTTTCACTGTCTGTTGTTCATCATATATATAATCATGGAAAGATTATACAGAAACTGAATATTTAGAGGACAACTTCAATAAAATAATTTTGAAAATCTAACAAGGATCTTAGGTATATACTTATTTCTGATAAAAACAGAGCATCAACCAAGCTAAAAGCAAAAGACACAATAACTGAGAGAAAACATCACAGGAATCAATCATGCTGCACATGGCCAACTTCTGCTCTTTCCACCTTACTAAGACAGAGAGAGAGAGAAAGAGAGAGAGAGAGAGAATAAAAAGATAAGGGGAAGATGCATTCATCATAATGTAAAACTGACCCTGACGGAGCAGCACGTGTCTGACAGCGGTGTCCACGTAGTCGTTGAGGGGCTCACCACTGTGGATCATCAGCCCATCGGTGAATTTCATGCTCTTGGCACGCTGACCCCTCAGCTTGCCGGACACAACCACCTCGCAGCCCTTGGCACCGCTCTCCATGATGAATCTCAGCACACCATAGCATGCCCTGAAAGTACCGAACCATGATATGTTAGTATGTTGCCAGGGCTCCCACAAAGTACCGAACCATGATATGTTAGTATGTTGCCAGGGCTCCCACAAGTCTGAATGAACAAAAAATTCTATACCTTTTCCTGAAGGACGCATTATACATTTTCCAAGACCCCAAAAAGAAACTATAAAAGCAACAGGAAAATCTTGTTACAGTTCACACGTGATGGAACTGCCGTTTGTCTTCACAATTTTTCAACATTAAAAGCAAACAAAGTTTACTAATTTCAATGTGTACAAGAAACGAATATACATAATAGTGAAAATCTGTGCTGAACATTTAGACTATTTGTGCAAGGGTTTTTTGCTGCAGTGAACTACTGGACAATCATTATGACTTGAAATATTAACATGTCATCCATTCAAAAACCAAAGATTCTGACAAACTGGCAAGTTTTCCAGAGTACATCCCTGGACCATTCACTACAATGACACACTTTTAGTTAGCGACTGTCCTTCACGTCCTGAAACTAGTGAAAAGCAATTTCATGCATCTATACTACAACTTTATGGCTAACACCAGAACACTTGTTGAACACCCCACAAAGAAACAAGCATGGTGACCGACATTTCATATGTTGGAGGAATAAGCCGAAATACAAATTTATCACCGTAAATTTTTGCCCTAGATGGCTCAACTTTTTTTTACACTCAAATATGACCCCTGCATCTATTAGCTGTATGCACCCTGTGTATGAAAACTTAATTCTGACCACCGCATGCAGCCACCTGTCACAAAATTCAATATATCTATGACAACACTATTCATAACAATGATAATGATCGTGCAAAACACCAAGACTTCATTTCGTTCACTTTCACTAGCGAATCAAATTGAAACCAAATCATAGGCTACACCAAATTTCAAATGAATGCGTTAACAGTTTACCCTTTGGCCAAGAAAAGAACAATGAGTTAGGATAAATTTGTGATGTGATTGGAAGAGAACTGATCATTTTTCGAAAGCAGAATGTTAAGCAAAATGGCAAATGGGACTGAAAGCAGGGCTTGCAGATTGGATTCTGACTAAACAAGTTAATGAAATGAAGCTATACAACAGTGCACATTTGACTGAAGGTTGTAATATTGTTAAAAAAAAACCCAAAAAACCACTGACTGAACTCACCTATGTGCTACAGTGCCTTATAAGGCATAAAATATGGTATACTTTGTGCTTTGTAACACCCAAAGTTTTGTGCAGTAATGTCAGTTTTCAAATCACAGCAGTCACCGTTTTATCTTAATGTGCAAATACCTATTAGAAATACAATACTTCTTTAAGGTTAGCCAATTTCAAGATTTTTAACTGCTTGTTTCTGTTTCTGGTTTTGTTTTGTTTTTTAACTGCTTGTTTTTGCGTGTAAATGTAGCACTGTGAAGCTTGAAGTAAATCAGCAGAAGTTAGTAGGTCTAATTATGTAATTTTGCAGCAATGCCATAAAAATTGTTCTCACCTTCTGACTGCGAGACCGCCAATCAACTTGTAGCGAAGGGACTCACACTGAGCAATGGCACACAGACCTCGAGTGGCCACCTTCTCTGCGTACAACTGAAACAACCAAGAATCAAAAACTTGACTGAAACAACTACCAACTGCCAAGCATGTTAAGAAATCTGACTACATGTAATATATCCACTGGTTCAGTTTGTGAGGATGGACTTCTGTAGTGGACTGTTTCATGCTCACAGAGATCACCATCACATGAGACCAAGGTTAGTAGTGACTACCCTGGCCCCGTGATCGACTGGTCTAGAGCGTCTGGGTAATGTTACGACAGGAAAGCATGTGACCAAGCTACTTTGTGGAAAATGAACTCGTCGGAACTATTTTGACACTGGCATAATGATGGAACAAACTGCGATCAAAAGTAACAAAAAACGGCAAAATCGTAACAGTTGGCATCCCTGTACTCATAAGCTTCCAATCATGCATTATAAATGTGCGATTTTGGGGGTGTGTGTGTGTGTGTGTGTGTGTGTGTGCGTGTGTGCATGCGAATAAATTCAATCAAACTTACCTCCACTGTGCCTTCGGGGAAGTTGTAGCGTTTCTGTACCACGGACGTCAGTTCTCTGATGCGACGACCCTTCTCACCCAGGACATTCTGAGTTCTGGTGGCCAGGATAATGATTTCTGTGCGTGTTGGGGTCACACGCACCTCCACACCACTGTACCCATCTTCAGCAAGCTCCCGTGTAAGGAACTCGTTCAGCTCAGCCTTGAAAAGACCATCTTGCACAAACTGCAACAATTTTTTTTCTCTCATTTTATAAACAGCATGCCAGGCAAATACAAAGAAACCTCTGTTTTTCTGTTTATATATATATATATTTTTTTTTTTAATAACTATACATCACTCTATAACTGTATCTGCTATTAGTATTGTTGAATGAAAAAACATTCACTCACCAATTAAACATGAAAGCATAGGATGAGCACTTTGTTTTCAGAATATGCCTAGTAGTCACAAGTTCCTCCACTTGCCAATGCATGGAAGAATCATTTGCAGTTTGTGACTGTATGCAAGAACTGTAGTTACTATTTCTGCATAGCAACCTTTGACCAGTATTCAACTTATTAAAGAAGAACAAAACAACAACAAAAGATCACCTTTTTTCCTTCATCAGCTTTTGTTTCTTACTTTGAGCATGTGCAACTGTGATGTTTGTTAGAATTGTAGATAGTAGCCATTTTTACTAGCTGTAACCAAACTGAGGGCGCATTCATGATAACTATCAGATGCATGGGTCAGGTCCTGGGAAAGTATGAAATTAAGGAACTGTAACTAAATGCAATGCTCTCCTGTATTATAACATGTATAACATCTACTTTCAAATGTGCAGTACACTACCAAGGATTTGTTTGTTTGGATATGAAGCAGTTTCAGCACTGCTGAGAGAACGGGTAAACCATAATGGTTTGAAGCCCTGCTGCATGGATCTGAGTAAAATCTTAAATCCATACCTAAGTACGATACATAAAATTGACGAACAATTACGAAACATGAAAACATGCTGGATTCATGAACAACAGCACTTTGTCTTTCATAGATTTATTTCATGTCAAAGCTAACTATAACTGTGCAACTGCAAGCAATAGGGTCATCTCAGATACCCACTGACATCAGAGAAAGTCTGTAACATCACAGAGAAAGCCTGTAACAACACAAGATAGCTGCACATGAGTGCAACAGCTGAATATTAATGATAAAGTAGTGTGAAAATCCACTTAGGGTCAGGCCTTGATCCAGTCATTTGATCGTTTTAACTATGCATGGAAACTGCTGTTGAAATGTATAATGTTCTATGACATGACAATTATCAAAAAAGTGGTGAACTCGTATCAAGAAAACAAAACCAGACTGTTTCATTCTCAGCTCAGTCCGAAACCCGTAAGTCGAGAATGTGACTGCTTTTTAAAACTATGTTGTACGAGGGAGAGGAGGGGGTGAAGGGTGCTAAACTTTTGATTTTGCCCACGTGCTTTCTCGAAAAATATATTAAATATGAAGCAAACATACAACAAATTCATGTTATAAAAAAGGCTTAATCGTTTTATGCTTAGGCAATGCTACGTTCTGCGCATTCCAATACCTGATCGCAGTCCCTTGCTGGAAACTAACGTTCACAAAAGATCTCGAAAGCATGTCAAAATCTCAAATAATCCACGCATCACATGCACAATCCACCCATAATCAATCTTTATACGATGAGTCCATGGCCTAATATGTTCTTCCTACATAAAATCATGTATCAATTCATCATAATTGACATGGCAAGCCACGATTTCTTACCTTGTGCTTCTTCGACTGTGGTTTCGCCATGATTGAACACACACCGTAAAGGAAGTAGCTAGTTCAGAGCACAAGCAAAACGGAAAAGGAAATAGCTGAGTCGTGGGAATCCCAAAAGCCTTTACAGATATACAATCAGCAGACATGCGCGTGACGCGTAAAATTTGTCTTTACTTCTTTCTTTTTTTTTCTTCTTCTTCTTCTTAGACTGATACCCCAAAACTTCAATTTTATCACATTATAGATATGATGTAATGCCTAACAGAAACAGACCAGAAATAGCAAAACTATATGATACGCATCACATCTAACAAGCACAAAAAACACAGCTTATATAGAGAGCAGTCTGGATTATCTTTCGAACTCGCGTGAATAGACAAATACATTTCCCCTCCAGCGAAGTGATTAAAAACAATATCTTTTCGTTATTAATTTTGAAATAATTTTCACGAATGTACAATTTAACCATGATCTAATGCAAGCTAAATCGTAACTGTATGATCATCAGTGATGTTTCACTATCATTGCAATTTTTCTTCTTCTTAGAATGATCCCCCAAAACTTCAATTTTACCACATTATAGATATAATGTAATGCCTAATAGAAACAGACCCGAAATAGCAAAAATACGATACACATCACAACTAGCAAACACGCACACTACACAAAAAAGCACTCACAGCTGTTTGGTTTGGATTATCTTTCGAACCATTGACACTAGTAGTAGTAGTAGTCGTAGTAGTAGTAGTATAGGGACCGGCGGCAAATCGTCTGCCTCGGCCTCTCGGCCTTTTTATGTCCCCATCGAATCTTCATCTTCACTTCTTCCATTATATTTTATTTATTTATTTTCTTCTTCTTCTGTTTGTTTTTGCTGGGCGGGGTACGCAACTCCATACACTTCTGTAAGAAACCGGCTTTGTTTTATTCATCACAATCAATTTTTTTTTCTTTTAAGATGGTGTTGGTGTCAAGGAGATTTTTGAACGTGTTAGTATTTTGTGCAAGTTTAACTTCGGTTGGTAGTGCATTCCATGTTTGTGCAATTCGGTTAGCCAATGAATTTTTTCTAATGTTGGTGTTGCAGTGTTCTAAACAAATTTTCTTTACTGAGTTCTTTGTACTATCATAGTCCGACATTCAAATGATATGTCTTGTATTTACATCATTTGTGTTATTTAATATCATACAAGTTTCAATCAAATCTCCTCTTACTCTTCTACCTTTTAGTGAGTGTAGATTTAAGTATGTAAGTCTTTGTTGATAACTCTTATTCTTGCAGTCTTTTAATAATTTCGTTGCTCTTCTTTGGACCCTTTCTATTGCTATAAATCGTCTCTTAAGGTATGGGTGCCACACAATATTACCATATTCTACATGCGATCTAACTAATGTTTCAAGTATATAGATTAAGAAATACATCTTTATCTAAGTAATTTAAGGTTCTCTTAATTACACCAATCATTTGATTGGCTTTATTTATAATATCATCAATATGTGTATCAAAGGATAGCTTATTGTCAAACATTATTCCTATGTCTTTCTCACTATGGCATTTCTCAATATTCTGTGTCGTGTTTTCTATTTTCATATGGTAATTGTTATTTGGATTTTTTCCCCTATGTGCATTACTTTACACTTTGAAACATTAAAATAAAGGTTTCATTTGTCAGACCATTCTTGTAGTGTATATATAAATCAGTTTGTATCATTGTGAGATTGTGTGCATCACCATAAATTTTAGTGTCATCTGCAAAAAATATACACATACTTTGTAAACAATCAGGAAGGTTGTTTATATATATATATATATATATATATATATATATATATATATATATATATATATATATATATATATATATATATTGTGAAAAGTACTGGTCCAAGAATACTGCCCTGTGGAATACCATTGATTACGATTTCACAAGTTGACTTTTCTTCTCCTATCTTAACAAATTGTGTTCTACCTGTTAAGAAGCTTCTTGTCCAGATCAGTAAGTTACCAGTAATACCATACGAGGCTAATTTTATTAACAGTCTTTCATGTGGGACAGAATCGAATGCTTTTTTGAAGTCTAAATAGATTATGTCAATAGGTTTACCGCTATATGTCATTTTAGTCAGATCTTCGATTACTTTTAATAGTTGCGATATGCATGATCTATTCTGTCTAAAGCCATACTGACATTCCACATAAAGGTCATTTACTTTCATATGCGAGATCATTAATTGCATCTCGAATAAAAGATTCTAAAATCTTACACACTATACATGTTAGGCTCACTGGTCTATAATTATCTGGTTCTTGTGTTGACCCTTTCTTGTAAATAGCTGTTACCTCAGCCATCTCCCAGTCCTTTGGTATGGAAGCACTTTCAAGTGACTTATTATAGATGATGCTCAGTGGAATAGCCGACTCTTTGCTCAACTCTTTCAGGAGCCTTGAAGGTATTTGGTCTGGTCCTTGTGCTTTATATGGGTGTAAAGCTTATAATGTATTTTCCACTGCCATAGGGGTGACCCTTAGATCACACACATTAATATTTCCCGATCTGGAACTTTCTCCAAGTAAGGTAAATTTGTAACAGTCTCTTTCGTAAAAACATTTGCAAAGAAATTATTTAAAGTTCCTGCTTTTTCCCTATCTGTTTCTGCTAAACTACCATCTTCTTTTTTCAGTACTCCGATTCCTGTTCTTAGCTTTGTTCTTTCCTCTACATACTTCCAAAACATTTTGGGCTATATTTACAGTTGTTTTTTGTTTTTTTTTTTGTTTTGTTTTTTTTGCTATGTTTCTTTCGTACTCTTTTTTTTTTTATTTTTTTTTTATATAGCTTTTTAATGAACCTACAGCACTTATTCCTTTCTGTTGCATAACATAAATATGAGTGACCTGTTTTTGTTCTTAAGAAACGCTAATATAGTTTATATTTCTTTTTGGTGCTTCTCATTATTTTTCTGTTCATCCATAAGGGTTTTAATTTCTTTTCTTGTCTACCTGTAATTCTAGGTATAACTTTGTCCATAGATTTAAGTATTAGTGTCTTTAAATCATTCCAGCACTTGTTTACATCGATCTTGTTCATCCATGTACGTCCAATCCATTTTATTTAATGTTTCTCTTGTTTTATTATAATTTTCCTTTTTATTAAGGTCAAATCGATACTTAATTTCTTCTTTTAACTTCACCATTGAAATATGGAACTGGAAAACCAGAATATCATGGTCACTCTTTCCTAGAGGATTTAGGATTTCACTTACCAAACTGGTATCGTTCACCATTACTAGATCTACAATGCTAGGTCTTTGACCTATCCTATTTCTTGTTGGTCTTGCCACTTTTTGAGTCAGAAAAGCATCTCTCAGAAATTCTATAAAATTATTATCGGAAGGGCCTGTCCATGAACCACCCCACTGTACAACTGGGTAATTAAAATCACCCATAATGCAAACTTTCTCAAAATTTGTCAATTCTTTAAATTTTTTCAGTTCGAAAAACTTTTCATTATTCTGTTCTGATGAATTTGGACTTTTGTATATACATCCAATTAATACTTTCTGGAGTCTGACTGGAGGACCCTGCGTGAGCTGATCTATAGTACAGCTTCAGAGACCCTGGGACCCATGACCAGAAAGCACAAAGACTGGTTTGATGAAAACTGTGATGAAATCAAGCAGCTTCTGGATGAGTCTACGGCCCCACATCCTCAGTGCAGATGGGAATACCTTGATCACCGAGAAGGAGAAAATTCTCGAACGCTGTGCTGAGCACTTCAACAGTGTCTTAAATCGCCCTTCCTTCATAAATGATGAAGCCATAGACCGTCTCCCACAAGTCCCCATCAACGAAGCACTGGACGATCCGCCAACACCTCTTGAGACCCAGAAAGTAATCCGTCTGCTATCCAGTGGCAAAGCACCTGGCTCAGACTCCATACCAGCAGAGGTCTACAAGGATGGAGGCACTGTGCTGACTGAGAAGCTCCATCAGCTGTACTCACTCATGTGGAAAGAAGAGACGATCCCCCAGGATTTCAAAGATGCATCTGTCATTCACTTGTACAAGCGAAAGGGGAACCGGCAAGCCTGTGATAACCATCGGGGCATTTCCTTGCTCTCCATCACAGGCAAGATACTTGCCAGGATCCTACTAAACCGCCTCACAGCACACCTTGACCAAGGTCATTTGCCTGAGAGCCAATGTGGATTCCGAAAAGAGCGTGGAACCACCGACATGGTGTTTGCTGCAAGGCAGCTGCAAGAGAAATGTCAGGAGCAAAATACTGATCTGTTCTCCACCTATGTCGACTTCACTAAGGCCTTCGACACCGTGAGTAGAGAGGGACTGTGGAAGATCATGGCCAAGTACGGATGCCCTCGGAAATTTATTTCCTTGGTCAGCCAATTCCATGAAGGCATGCAGGCTCGAGTCCAGGACAATGGCGAAACATCTGCTCCTTTTGCTGTCACAAATGGTGTCAAGCAAGGCTGCGTCCTGGCTCCAACGCTGTTCAGCCTCATGTTCTCTGCAATGCTTACTGATGCCTTCAGAGATGGCGATGTTGGAATCGGCCTAAAGTATCGAACAGATGGCAAGCTGTTTAACCTCAGAAGGCTTCAAGCAAAAACGAAGGTCATGACAGACATCATCAGAGACTTTTTGTTTGCTGATGATTGTGCCCTCAACGCTGGATCTGAAGCTGACATGCAACTCAGCGTCGACAAGTTTGCCACTGCCAGCAGGAACTTCGGCCTTACCATCAGCACGAGGAAAACTAAAGTTCTCCATCAGCCAGCCCCAGGGAAACCCTACGTTGAGCCCAACATCACAGTCAACGGTCAGAGACTCAGTGCGGTGGAGTGGTTCACATACCTTGGCAGCACACTGTCACGAAATGTGACAATCGACGATGAAGTGAACGTCAGGATTGCAAGGACAAGCGCAACTTTTGGTAGACTCAATGCAAATGTCTGGAACAGAAGAGGCATTAGTCTTGAGACCAAGCTAAAGGTCTACAGAGCAGTAGTTCTCCCCACACTACTGTACGCCTGCGAAACTTGGACAGTGTACCAACGACATGCCAAGAAGCTGAACCACTTCCACACAACATGCCTCAGGAAGCTACTGAACATCAAGTGGCAAGACAGGACCCCAGACACAGAGGTGCTCGCAAAAGCCACCCTTCCCAGCATCTTCACCATCCTGATGCAGTCCCAGCTTCGCTGGGCTGGACACGTGGGGCGCATGCCAGACCATCGGCTGCCCAAAAGGCTCTTCTATGGCGAGCTGCAGCAAGGGAAGAGATCACACGGAGGTCAGAAGAAGCGCTTCAGAGATACTCTGAAAGTCTCTCTGAAAGTGTTTAATATCAACCCTGACTCCTGGGAGGAATCTGCAGTGGACCGTGACAAATGGCGCGCTGCTGTGCACAAAGGCGCAGAGTTGTGTGAGGCCAACAGGACTGCTGCAGCTGTTCAGAAGAGGCAGTCTGGAAAGTCACGGGCAAACAAGCTCCCTGACAGTGGTATGCCTGTCTTTGTCTGCCCCAACTGTCAGCGAACATTTCGTGCGCAGATTGGACTATTCAGCCATCAGCGTATTCACAGATAGATTCATGAGCATCCTCACCCCCACCCCACCACCACCCTCCCCCCATCCCCCAGCTGGATGACAACGATGGTCATCATCGATCTCGATGGACACACCACCACTTTCTCATCATTTGCACTTTTAAATTTACACCATACACTTTTTTCTTCAAAAGCAGACTTAGAATTCTGTTAGTGTCCATGTTCGAACTAACGTGATTCGGCAAATGCATTTCCTCTCCAGCGAAATGATTATCAAAATCTCTTTTCTTTATTCATAATTGAAATAATTTTCACGAATGTACAATTTAACCATTATCTAATGAAATCTGAAGTGTAATTGTATGATTATGATGTTTCATTATCATTATGATATCAATTATCGTTCTTTTTACACCCAGAAGTGTTTTTAATTACTTATCTTTTTATTTACTTTCCTATCCTAATTTACTTAAATTCTTTTTATTTACCCTCAAGGCCTGACAAAGCGCGTTGGGTTACTCTGCTGGTCAGGCATCTGCTTAGCAAATGTGGTGTTATTATGGACTTGTCCGAACGCCTCAAGTAACTGAATTGAACCACAAGTGTGCGTGTGTGCGTGCGCGCGCGTGTATGTGTGTGTGTGTGCATGCGCACACATGCGCACGTCTGTTTGTGTATTCATTTTCTTTCAACATCTTTCTACTATAAGTGATAGAAAAGAAGAGAAATGTGTGTGTGTGTGTGTGTGTGTGTATTACTATGTGTGCGTGCATGTGCACATGTGTGTGTGCATGCACATTTGGATTCATGTGGAATATAACATCTACCAGTTTAGACAATAATTAAGATATTGATAGCAGGCAAATGAAATTGTAATCCTGAATGTGTGTGTGCGTGTGAAGTGAGTTTGTGCACACATCTATATATGTTCACATGGAATATGTGGCGTTTACCAGTTTTGACAATCAATCATAGCATGCAGGTGAAAACTTTTCAATAACTGATTTTGGTATGGGTTGGGTGTGGCATGCATGGATCGCTGTCATATCTGGCACTGTCTTTATCCAGTCCATGGTAAAGACACTTTTTGTTCACACCCGATGGGCACAATAGCCGAGTGGTTAAAGTGTTGGACTTTCAATCTGAGGGTCCTGGGTTTAAATCTCGATAACAGCTCCTGGTGGGTAAAGGGTGGAGATTTTTCTGATCTCCAAGGTCAACATATGTGCAGACCTGCTTGTGCCCGAACCCCTTTTGTGTGTATGCGCAAGCAGAAGATCAAATACGCTTGGTAAAGATCCAGTAATCCAAGTCAGCGTTTGGTAGGTTATGGAAACAAGAATATGCCCTGCATGCACACCCCCAGAAGTGGAGTATGGCTGCCTTCATGGCACGGTAAAAGCGGTCATACACGTAAAAGCCCACTTATGTACATATGAGTGAACGTGGGAGTTGTTGCCCTGTCTCAAACAAAGTAGAAAAGAGTTCACACCCCTGAATTTTGGAGTGAAAGTCTTGCTCATGTGGCAATTATACGTTACCCTAGCTCAAGTGTGCATAAGTCTGTATACTGTTCTCTATCTTTTTCAACCTCTTAATATAAATGGCTTATGTACATTTCTGGCAATTCCAGTCAAGCCCTCTCATCTAATTGATACCAAGGATATTGAGCAGATTAATTAAATATTATATTTGAGTATCAAAAAAGAATTTAAATTGTCCAATTATTTCCATGTAAACCAATGCACTCATTGTCACTTGTGCTAAACCCAAACGATTTCCCCTTCATCAGTTTGTGATCTTAGTGTTTATCAAAGTTCACTGTGTGGAATGGTGGGGAGAGAGAGAGAGGGAGAGACACATTAGGAGAGAGGGAAACCACACGCAACAGAAAAAAACCCAAACTTTTAAAATCAAAAGACGGATTAAATGCATATTGGTGTTTTCTTTTCTTTTTTTTTTTTTTATTCAGCTGTTTTACAAATAGGTATTGGTAACAAATCAATGGTATAAAGATTCTAATTCTTATACAGCTTTGTAAGAAATCATACATATAGCTTTGAAACAGATTATAAACATCAAGCAAAACACTTTACTTCTTGATTTACAACTCACATTCCAAACATACAATATCAATGAATCAGTACAAATATAAATATGAAACAAAGAAAATATAAATAATCTCAATATACAAACATCAGCATAAACATTATAATTGTACCACATCAACAATCAGTATCATTGCAAAGAGTTGCTCTTTGACAACTGCGCTCTCCAAATCTGCATTCATTTTTATGTATCAATCAAATCAAAAGGTATCTTTTTCATGAGTCCACAACTCCAGCTATTCCTTCTGTTGCTAAATGCAACTGTAAAGCTTTGAAAATATTATTTTAGTCTGCGCAGTCAGTCATATTTCTTTCTGTTTGTCCCTTTGCTTGATAAAATCAGAAGAGCCCTGTGATGCATAATCAAAAGTGATATAATAAAAAAACTTTTTATTATATCACTTTTGATTATGCATCACATCTTTTTAGAAGTAAGAGGTGGGGCGCTGGGCTGGGGCAGGAAGTTGTAGTCAGTCCAACATTTACAAAAAAACCCCAAAAAACAGGACTCTCTGGTGGCATGTCACTTTCACTGGAGTTTAGACAGGGAGTCATTTCATTTATGAAGAGAGAGAGAGAGACAAGACAATGACACGTTTTAAACTGGATAAGCTGAAAGCTTTTCGCCATGCCCTTAAAAAAAAAGAAGAAAAAAAAAGAGGACATGTAAGACAGTAAAAAACAGAGAGAGAGAGAGAGAGAGAGAGAGAGAGAGAGAGAGAGAGAGAGAGAGAGAGATGATAATTCATTCATCACAGCCCCATGCAAACAGGGGGCAATTATACTATGCAGTAAATGTCATTTAACTCAGCACAAACATAAAAAGTCCTTTATTAATCTGTATAAATACAAAACCAAATCACATACAGCACCATCGTCATTTGATACCATCAATAAACCGAATGACACTTTGGGATACATTTGACAAGAGGAATCATCAGGGTGACGCTTAAAATGAGCTGAACATCTCTGTTGAATTTTCACTGAAGTAAGATACATAAGGACAGAGAGAAAAATCACAGTACCTTGAAATTGTTTAATGTTAGATTACAGGTTAAACACAGCAGGGAATGTTCAAAAAGACAAAGGGTGCATAGTTATACGCATATGTACACATATGCATTTGCATACAACAGACAGGAACAGTCAAGCACAGTGTCATACACTAACACATACAACTATGATATGTAAGCATGGCGTACCTGTCTCTCATATATGCATTCACACAATACCATACATCTAAACACTTGTGATACTGAAGAAGGGAAAAAAAAACAAATAAGAATATGAGAAAAAAAAAGACTAAACAGACATGCTGAGAAGGCTTTGATTGAACAGAAACATTAAAAAATGATCTCTCAACAAAAATATACAATATCATACGACAATTTCTTATTTTGTCTTTGGAAAAAAAGAAAAGACAGACCATATTCTTCAACAGTCTTGTGGTAATTCTCATCAGGTATGATTCAATCCCGTCTTTTCTGCCAGTCAAAATAAAGGAGTGAAAGTGAAAGACAATGTAAATTAGTTTAATTTTGTAAAGATTTCCAAAAGTTAAAGTGAAAAAACAAGGCAAAGCACGTGTACAGTGCTTCAGTTAGGGTAAATTAGTTGTAAGAAATAGGCACCTGAGAACATGCTCATTCAGATAATGTTGCCAATTTGGTCCAACAGTGAAGATATGGTCTACAGTCAGATGATTGTACCCTCAACTTCAGTTTGAGTTAAGCTACAGTGATTTTCCCTCTGGTTTCAGGCTAGATATTCATTGGATATTTACTGGTATTGGCAAAGATTCAAAATATGTGTGTGTGTGTGTGTTTGAGTGGGTGTGGGTGGTGGATGTGGTGTGAGGTGTGTGTGTAAAGTGCATATGTGAAGTGTGTGTGTGTGTGTGTGTGTGTGTGTGTGTGTGTGTGTGTGTGTGTGTGTGTGTGTGCATGCATGCCAAGTGCACAACCTGAGTTGTAGGAACCACACACTGTACTCCGCAGCATTCATGTCAAAAGGCATAAAATATTCAGAGACAGATAAAATGACACACGTTCCTGTATATATCAATCAAAAATCAAAGGGGTGGAAAAACAATGAACCAAAGGAGCAAGATGGTGATCTCCCCAGTGATCTTGTGACCTCACGACAACAAAACAATTTCTTGATCACCAAAGATGGACTTCAGAGACTTCTTCTGCAATGCCTGAAATATAAACACACACATACTCAGAAAGAAAGCATGAAAGCAAGTGATAGAGAGAGTGGGGGGCAAGGGGTGGGGGATTTGGTGGTGTTAGTAGTATTTGCAAAGAGTGTTAATTCTTTACTGCACTGTGGGACAATCTTATCTTTTAGCTCTGTGTTCCTTAACAGTAATTCTGCAAACAGCTAACATTCTTCTTGGTGAATAACTTCATCTACCTTTGAGCAAGACTTCACTACATTCCAGCATAATCATCGGGTGTCCATTTACCACTCAGTAAAAGATTCCTTTTGAAGTCTAAAGGAAGTCTCTATTCTATTGGTTACAATCTTGGATGAATGCACCTCCACTTTCAAACCGCATGTCCCATCCCCTCCATGAATTTACTGTTTTTTGGTGTGTTTTTTTATCCCCCTTTGTAAAAATTTCATAATATACACACATATTGTGCAGGGAGTGTAAGACATGCTTTCCTGAGATGTACTTCCCATTATTTCCAGACTAATTAGTAGAAAATTCATCATCACAATAGAATACAGCCCTACCAATCCAATAGTAAATTATATGCAATGTAAGAGGAACTTGGTTTCTGAACCACCAATAGAACATTAAAGTATGCAAAATGTCTCTCAGTTCCACGCATAAACAAAGCATCTACAGGGATGCTTACCGCACAAATTGCTGCCCACTTTAATGTACATGTAGCCGTCCATGCCAAAGTCTGTGCCCCATGAGTTGCGTACAATGTAATATGGAACAGGGCCTGTAACCAGCAGTAGTAAAGCATTAAAGTTAAAAAAACCAAAAACAAATGGATTAGTTCTCAAACACATAAATAACTGAAAAAAGGAAAACAAAATTCATTTAACATTTTTTGTTAATTTTCAAACACACACATACACATAAAGCCATTAATAAGTCTAATTACATATACTTGGGTGAAATCTGGACACTTCAATGATAAGAAAGGTTATGGTTTTCGGGGCACTTATGCCTGTTTGTGAGGCCAATGCTCAGCACCAATTGTGGAGATGACTGGGGGTATAGGGGGAGGTTGGGGGGACACCTTGGACCCGAAGCATCCTCCCTCCCCTCCCACACACACACACACAACAGAGATAGCAAATGAACAATGGAAACATGTACAGAAAATATCTATCACTCTGTGTTTTAATTGTCAGATCATGCATAAATATATATCACTGTATTTTACCTGTCAGATCATATCCAACAATGTCCACAGCATGGTTGATGTCATTCAAGCAGTGGAACTTGATGATGCCTCCCACATAGTTGTTCCAGGTGGAGGCATCCACAGCAGCTGACACAGGTCCTGTAGTTGCTAGGATGTGGAGAATCTCATCTTCAGTGCCCACATATCTGCACATCAACAAACAGATTTAATCAATCCTCTGATCCATTCTGAGGCACCTGGAACAAACATGGAAATCACACGAATTCATAATGGCAGAGAGCTATTAGAGGGCTGGGCCACGTTCGCCGCATGGAAGATGGTCGCGTCCCAAAAGACATCCTTTATGGAGAGCTCGCCGCGGGGCAGAGAAGCATCGGCCGCCCACAGCTGAGATACAAAGACGTTTGGAAACGTGACATGAAGGCATTGAGATCAACACTGATTCCTGGGAGGGCCCTGCAGATGACCGCAACAGATGGAGAAGAACTCTCAAGAATCAGCTACGGATTGGTGAGGACAAACTGTCAGCTGCTGCAGCAGAAAAGCGAGCTCGCAGAATAGGGATGGCAGCCGACAGACCAGCATCAGCTTACACATGTGATTGCTGCGACAGAAACTGTCTCTCTCGCATCGGTCTCTACAGTCACAGGCGATGCTGCTTGGTCCAAGCAGACAGCCCAATTAGACATTAGGTCGGGTATACTCTATCAATGGTCAGCCATGACCGAAGGAGGCCTACTATTAGTATTTCAGCTATAACTGAAACACAGCACACTTAACAGTTACAAAAAAACTGATTTGATAAATAACTTATTCCAGTTCAACAAATCCTTATTAATTCTTGAAAATAATTTGTGCACACGTGAATGAAAATGCATGCAAACATGCATGCTTGTAACTGGTTTTCTTATAATTTTCAAAACAGCAATCAACATATAATACATTAAAAGCAAAGGTTACACACACATGCATAAAAAAGCAAAATAATGCCCCCCAGCTTTTATATCTGATTATCTAAAATTATACCGTACCAGAAAGAGAGAGAAAGAGAGAGAGAGAAGACAAAGAAAAAATGTAAAGAGACTCATGCTTTAATAAGAATCAGCAGTGGGCAGCACCTACTTATTACAAGTGTAACTGGTGATGTTGATAACCTCTTCTGCTGGACGTAGGGTGTGGCAGGTACCATCATTGTCTGTAAGGGGGTAGTTTTTTTGGAAAGTTATGCCAGTCTGCAAAATAAGAATCAATACAAAATGACTCCGTTTTTTTGTTTTCAACAATCTTTTTCTTTCTTTCTTTTGTTGATGCTAATTTATGAACTAAGTTTAAATTTTCACAAAAAACAAATAACCAAAGAATAAGCAGTCAAAGACAGCCATTAACAGTTAAATGCAGTCACAAAACACCAGAGCATTTCTCCAGTTTGTGACAATAACAACAAGCTAAGTAAGCAAAACAAAGAGAAGGGAGCAGGATACCATTATCATGATCAGCATTTTCTTCCATTCGCTTTCTGCAAAACTCTTCTGCTATATATTTCATCAAAAGATTTATTGCGCCATTATTGTGTGTGCTGTTTGAGTGTGCCCTTTGTGTGTGTACTCTGTGCCTGGGCATGTGTGTATGTGTGTGGGCATGCATTTGTGTGTGTGTGTGTGTGTGTGCGTGTGTGTGTGTGTGTGCAAAGCACACTTACCATCTTTATGTAGTCGAGAGCAATACAAATATCTCCTCCACTACAGCCGTAGTTCTTATCAGAGCAGTCAATGAGTTGCTGCACAGCCAGCTGAGGAGCACTGATGTTGTGCTTGATGGCAAAGGCGCTCTCCACTACCTCTGCCGCAGCAAAGGCCCTGGCACGCAAACAACAACAACATAAAATGAGACAATAATAATGTACATTATAATTATATACATCTATGTGTGTGTGTGTGTGTGTGTGTGTTTCACTTTCAAGGTGTCAAGCATGAGGACCGATTCATAAATGCAACACAACATCTGCTGATTAAGAAAAGCAGATGCCTTAACTTTGCGAGCAATAAATCTATATTGTATAACACTGTATCACACTTAATGCACAGCTGATTTGTGTGTGTGGAGAGCGCATCACCAAAATCCAGAGCCATCCTTTTTTTTTGGTCTGCATGTACAAATGTGATTCTATGGACAACTCTTTCGTTGCCGTGGGTTTTTTTTTTATACGAAAAGTGGATACCTCCCATGGAACCTCAGTTTATACCTCCATCAAAAAGACCAGCTGTCAAATCACCACACAAGGTCAAGTGGAGGGTGATTAAAAATCCTGGTCCTTGCTGGAATCAAACCTGGGACACTACATGTTTTTAGCCTGGCACTCTATCACTTGGCTACTGCTCCAAGCTGTATCTTAACAATTGTTATAATATCATGGGTACATGTAATACAAGAGTTTTCTTCCCTGAAACTTGTTCCTTCTTGATCACAATGTAATAAATCATACACAGTGAAGCAGTTATGAAACCAGAGTGCAATAGCGTTCAACAGTCAATGAATGACAGTTAAAATTATTAAATGCAAAAGAAGAATTTGATACCAAAATAATGATAGTAAAGACAGTAGTGATAATAGTGACGCTGACAGTGTATTGCAGAAGTTTTCCAAATTCAAAAACAAGAAGTTTCAATTATTTAGTTTTTATCAGTGGTCTCTCACCACTTTCATGCACAAGCGAGTTGAAATATTTTGATTCCGAGTCAAGAAACCTACTTCTGGTATCATCTCAAACCAGACAATCTTTAACTCAATCAACCCTGTGCCTGCCTGAGAGGATGCCGCTGATCACCACTGTCCACCTGAGCCTGCCTGGCATGCTGGCAAAGAAACCCAATTACTTAAAATTGATTCATCAGCTCATTATTATGCATCAAACTGCTAGGTAAGGGAAGTAACTTAAACTCAACTTCCTTCCTCAATCAATGGCACTTGAAGTTTTGATCCAAAAACTGAATGATTAGGTTGGAGTTTTTTTGTTGTTTTTTAAATCTGGTTTTCTACATTGATATGGTAATCATCAAAGGTTTACCGGACAGTATGTGCTTGATGTAATTATGAATAGGATGGTCTCTTGGAGCATACTGTCCCAAATAATGACAAATTTCACTTATAATCTATCCGATAATTCTTGGGAAAGTGAAGGAGATGAAATTAGTCACCAGTCTGGCCAATGTGTCGAATATTTCAATCAAGAAAATAACCCACTACCTTCAACATCGACAGAAACTCACATTTTACTGTTTCTGTTATAAACTATTATATCCTTTGTCTTAAAACTTCAGCAACTTGTGTCAAAATTATATTTCAGTCATTATGTAAAGTTTGGTAGCTATTGACGGAGTGGTTGCTATACAATTGTGCCAGAAGTGAAGCACTCCTCCCCGTTGATGCATCCAAGCCAAAACATGCCAGGCAGAGAGGATTGCACAGGCAGACAAGGGGATGAAAGGGCTAACAAATGGTAACAATAATAATAATGATAATATCAATGACAACAGTAACAATATCACAACTACAACTACTATTACTACTACCACCATCTTCACATTTTGTATTCTGCTATGAATCAGCTTTCATTCTGCACAGGAGGAAAATAAACAGTAATGAAAAATTCAAGGGAAGACAAACGTACAAGGAACACAAACACTTACAATGGTATTCTTTGCTATTGTATCTTTGTTTCTGTTCTCTTACATGGAAACCACATAGAAATGGCTGATCAGCCAAAATATTCCTATGAAATGTGCCAGCCTCTCTTCTAAACCACTTTACAGTACAATTTCTTGTAAACCACTTGACAGTACAATTTCTTGTAAACCACTTGACAGTACAAATTTCTTCTAAACCACTCACTTGACAGTACAAATTTCTTCTAAACCACTTGACAGTACAAATCAAACTGACAGTCTATAAACAATGGACAGCTGACCTGCACAGAACAGATACAGTGGGAAAAAAAAGAAGAAAAATAGAAAAGAGAGATAAGAAAAAGAAAGGCGGTGACTTACCAGCATGCTCCACAGCGACCTTGATTTTTGATGGGTGATATCTTCCCACGCGCTCTCCTGCACAGCAGATATTTGACAAAATACATTAAAAAAAACAAAACAAAAAAACGTAAAAAAGTAAAAACCCAAACCCAACCAAAACAAAACAAAAAAGTTTCAATGTTGGACATAGCTATTTGATCATCTTTATTCTAAATTTCAATATTCATGACACTGATGACTACTAAACAACCCACAAATAAATATTAAGCAACTTCAGTTCTTTCAGACCTCCATTCCTGTCATAAGCTACAACAATGAATGCAAAACAGACGTTCTTGCACACAGAGTGACACACCCACAAAACGCAAAAGCCAGGAAAAGGGAAATGGAACACCGAAGTTAACTGCAAGACAGATTTTTCTTTCTTTTTTATCTTTTTCTTTTTTCTTTCTTTTTTTTTTTTTGCCCCTTCTCTCTTTGAAGCCATGACCCTCATGACTCTTCCTACATTTTCTACACACAACCAAAAGTATGCTTGTCCTGTCAAGATCTCAGCACTAGCGGTCCACAGACAATGACCAATGTCAGGTTGCCATGAAGCCATGCGCCAGAGAAAAAAAGCCCAAGAAACCCTCAGAAACAGTCAGCTAATGTCAGCAATTACTAAAAAAAATTTTGATTTTTGTTTCTCGTTTTGTATACCAGTCAATTTTCTTGGGCAGGAGAGATGGTGCTATCCCTTTCCGTCCTGATGGCTTCTCAGACTGAAACCTCAGTGCTGTATCTCCTGACAGCTTCACTGGTCGCAGGTCATCCAAGTACTGGGCTGAAACACAATCAGCACCGCATTATTTCAGTATATCAAACAGTACGTTAAGTGCAAACCACTTACCAACATGGATCACTTTCCTGTATTTAAATTCTGCTTTGTTGCTGAGATGTGACTGTCTCATGAAAGAAAAGCGTGCTGTTAATGGTCAATGAAGAAGCTGAAACTGAAAGGTTGGCAGGTTTGTTTCTTTTGAGTAGCCAGGGTAATACATTACCAGCAAATTCTTCCTGACTGAGGTCTGAGAACTTGTTAATGCCAAATACTGCTGAGTCCCCTTCTCTGTAAGGTGTGTTCAGCTTCTCAATCCTCTCCAAGTTCATCTGAAATCATACAAATGTCAGTGATAGTGATAATTTAAAAAAAAAATGGAGTAACTGATTATAGAAGTTCAGGATTCTCCTCTCTTGTGAATTTGATCACCCCATGCCTTCCTCAACAACTACCCCTTTTCCAACTTGGATCAGTGTTCAGATGGGCTACACAAATCTTCAATGGTCCTGTTCAATGTCTGACTTCAATACTAAGTAACCTTTATCAATTATTCACTGGACTGGGAAAACATGAGAAAAAAAAGAAAAAAAAAAAAAGAAAAAAAGAAGAAGAAAAATCAAAGAAAAAAAAAAGAAGGCAAAGAGTCTTAATGTCTGGAAGGTTTAAAAAAAAGTTGATTTTTTTTCCTGCCTTAGTTTGCATCACAGGAGATGGGTTGAGGAACAGTTTCTCTTTCTCTCTTTCACACACACACACAGAGTGACACAGGTACAGCAGTGATACACAATCAAGGGATGCAGAGGCAGAAATGAACTATTCACGTAAACTGACACGAGAGAAGCCCCCCTAACCCCCCCCCCCCCCCAAAAAAAAAAAAAAAACCCTCACAAAAATATAAACAACAACAACGTTGAATGAAAAACAAAACAAAATATTTATGCTCGATTCACAAACATCATGACATGTTTGGGAATGACATATCGAAAGTAGCCCGTTATAAAATATCATAATTTTTTTTATTGTCAAGTATCATCAACAAATACTGACTCTGTTGCCTTATTCAATAGAAAACATCGTTATTTTTACGCTGAGATAAATAAGTTGATGTAATCCCTCGGGCCCGTCCGACGTCTACACGGACGGACTGTTCGGAAAGTGAACAGACGACACGAATCACAAACCTTGAAGATTTCAAAGCGACGTTCAAATTCGTGGGTGCCATTTTCATACCGCCTGTTGAAATCATCAATAAACTTCACAAATCGGTCAAGCAAACTGGGTTTCGCTGAACAACAGCACTGGCACAAGCAAACAAGAACCAGTGCACACCGAGTTGTGTTTGAAAACAAGTGGGCCATGTCCGTCATGTGAGTGTCCGAGCACTGACTGACTGCTTCCGAGTCACGCGGGAAAGACAACTGTTTTGTCAGTTGTCGTCCTTACAATGCTCACGGTTTGAAATTGTCTCGCTTTGCACGAACTGACTTCGGAGAGAGAGAACAGCGTGAAATACATTTATTGCGAACGATTCGTACCGCCCCACTTCGAAGCGTTCTTAACGGTTGCATCAGTTTCACAGTTTTAGTAGCCCAAGGAGGCGTCACTGCGCTCGGACAAATCCATATACGCTACACCACATCTGCCAAGCAGATGCCTGACCAGCAGCGTACTAGTCAGTAACCCAACGCGCTTAGTCAGGCCTTGTCAGTTTCACATTTTAACTTCTGCTTCAGTCGACCTTTCCATAACAGTACCTTAATGAATGTCCATTTCCACTGAGTCAAACAACAGCTACTTCTGGCTATTTCCACGCTATTTCTTCTCTTCGCGCACCACTGCCAACCAAGGTCAGAAACGTTCTCTCAAAATCCCCAAATAAAGGGAAACGAGTTGTTGGACACAGTTTGAAATACTCAGTGAGTTTTACTTGATCGATATGTTGAATGCGCATTACCGGCAGTGCTGGGATATTTTAAGAAAGCATATTGGTGAAAGATCAGAACGTCAGTTTTGCCGGACAGGAATCTCAGCTGCAAAATATTTGTCGTTCGCAATTAGACCATGGGATATTTTGACGTGAGTCTGTTTGCGAACGATGCTGTGCAGTTACTGAGCACTCTCAAAAGCCGAGTGTGTTTGTGTGCGATGTGGGGTGTCAGTGATTGTCAAGTTAAACGTCTGTTTGTGTGTTTGCCGTTTGCATGTGTGATCAAAACCAACAATACAATAGTCTAGTGGGATGTTCCGCAATACTATGTTACGTCTAATGAGTTAAAGATCTGCTTCTGTTTTAATTGCAGTTTACATGTCGGTACCCCAAAGCCATCCTTCAGGTCCGTCGCAACTAGTTTTACACTTGCCCGTTCGCATTTACCCTCAGGCACCCTTGCCATTTCAAACGTCGACAACTTGAAACGTTGAAAAGAATGAGTAGACGAACTTTTCCTGGTGCAACCAGTTCAGAGTTGGAGAAAACCTTCAAAAACAAAAGAACTACGTTTGACTATCGTACGACACTGATTATCTTTACAGTGCACACATCAGTTGAGCTGGTCGCCGCTTCGATTGGACTGTTCGCAATTGCCCATACCTACCCTATTTGGGCCACAGGCCCCTACACAACCAAAAACAGATAAATAATTGAACTAGTTATTATGGCGGGGATCGAGGGCCCGGTTAACGGATCCGAACACAGAAGTGTATACTGAATAAATCAATTCAGTATGCACACTACAATGAAAAAAATTAATGGTAAAATAAAAAAAATAAAGGGGAGTGGAGAGAGAGAGAGAGAGAGAGAGAGAGAGAGAGAGAGCACGGAGTCCGTCGGAGGCTGTGAGACATTGAGAAACAGATCGACACAACTGGACGGAATAACTTTACCGATGAGAGAGAACAGACGTGAGAGATCAATTTGAACGAACGAACTGAAATAACCATGCACATGTTTCTTACATCCAGCTCCCAGGGCAAAAAGAAAGGCAGAGGAGTGACTCTGTGTGTGTGTGTGTGTGTGTGTGTGTGTGTGAGAGAGAGAGAGAGAGAGAGAGAGAGAGAGAGAGAGAGACAGACAGACAGACAGACAGACAGACAGACACAGAGAGAGAGACCGTGACAATTAAACAGAAAAAGAGAAAAGGAGAGATGACGTACATTATTTTTTTTTATACATATGAATTGTTTGGTCGTTTTAATTGTGACTCGGACAAACACTCAGTGTTTAATTTTAGTGTCGAACTTAAGTAGGCCTCGACTCACTAGTAGGCTCACTTTGGTCGGACGGCTGCTTTAAAAAAAATTGCCCATGCCCCATAGTATACCTGCTGGTCGCCGAAAGGTCTGTATTTCATGGGCTTCCGAATGCATTCGGCATTACATTGTTGGTTCTCAAACGGCCGATTGTTTATAATCAAAATCCAACCATATAAAATAAGGTGGTTAAGGCTTCCCGATAGCACAGTTGTAGCGTCGTATTTATCTTTGAAAGACGATGAACCACAGGCTGAAACAGGCCACAGGCCACAGTTTCTTTTATTTCTCATCAGTTTGTTTATATCGCCAAAGCAGACACTGGTGCGCCAAAGCATTTACTGACCCAAAACAATTATTGTCATGATGATATTAAAATATGAAAGCATTGGTAAAACGTGAACAACGCGGCATTACTAAACATAACGTTGACGGGAAATTCTTATGCACGTGTTTCACAACATACAAAACCTGCCACGCAGATCCCAGTCAAATGTTTCATCGTTGGCGAGTTTACATGTGAAGGGATGAGCTAATGAACTGTTATACAACGAAAATGACATAGTTCTTTATCTGCAACATCTGCAATGTGCAAAGCTGAGGAACAGTGGATTAAGTAGACGTGAGATGTGTTTCTGTGAGGCTCACAATCGCTGGAAACAACGTCCTTGGGACATATCAATCCTTCGAAACATTCCCCAGGACTCGTTCCGACGATGGCCACTCTCATCTCTGTACCCTACCTTTCAACCGCGATGCAATGCACCCGTTCATTTTCCATTTTACCTGCAGCATTTAACATCTAGCTTGAACATTCAAATGGATTTTGCTGTGGTATGCGATATTTTTTTTTTTTAGTGATGCTCCACAAAGACATACTGAGTGTGTTGAGGGTGTAGACACAATGCCATTGTTAACTACGCCATCTGATAATGATACAAACATTTTCCTATTACAGCCAGAGGGCCACAACTACCAAAATAGAGACTGAAGCTGTACTGAAGGGTTGAATTTGAACAATGCACAAATCAAGATTGTAACATGTGTGTGTGTGTGTGTGTGTGTGTGTGTGTGTGTGTGTGTGTGTGTGTGTTCTATGAAATGCATTTTGTTTTAATCTAAGCCTTATTTACTTCATAGCTTTTAT
Organism: Babylonia areolata; assembly: GCF_041734735.1. Classification (NCBI taxonomy): domain Eukaryota; kingdom Metazoa; phylum Mollusca; class Gastropoda; order Neogastropoda; family Buccinidae; genus Babylonia; species Babylonia areolata. Next base: position 54,628,200 of record NC_134882.1, on the reverse strand, counting down.
AATCTGATTCATCTCTTAACTTGAGTGTGCTTTTTCATTCATTTGAACACACTGGATGTTTTCCATTGTCAGACAGCGGTTGCGTTTTTTAAGGCATGTTTATAGTCAAATGGATGATGTAAGGCGCTTTGAGCAGCATTGGTGCTGGATATCGCGCCATAGAAAAACTATGTATTATTTATTTATTTATTATTATTATTATTAACATGGTTAGATTCAAACTCTCGACTGTTGGCCGCCGTTCTTTCTCTGTCTCTGGACCTTGCAATTGGAATGAACTTCCTCTTTCGCTTCGTCAAGTCTCCACACTCAGCTCTTTCAAGTCTGGCCTTAAAACCCACCTCTTCCCAAGATGGCCTCCCTTCCCTGCCTCTTCCTTGTCTTTAGTTTCTCCAGTTTTAGAGTTATGCGTGCGTGAGAATGACTGGTGCGAAAGCGCTTAGATTTGTCTATGCACAAGATTCAGCGCTATATAAGTACCATTATTATTATTATTATTATTATTCTTGGTTATGCTGCTGTCCGAGGCAACAAACTCGTGAACAAACGCACCATGAGGAATGTCACGTGACCTACTAGAAACTTCCTTGCATCACAGGTCTTTATACAATGCAGACCTCAAACACAAGGTTCCATCAAACATAAAAACACATCTGAAGAGAAGAATGGAATTTCTGAATCGACATGAGTTATTCAAAGTCCGTACTGACCTGCTTTTCTGGAATTCCGTCTATCATCACATGCCTTGAAGGAATTCGGTACTGTCGTCACGTGACCTGAAGGAATTCCGTCCTGTCGTCACGTGACCTGCAGGAATTCCGTCCTGTCGTCACGTGACCTGAAGGAATTCCCTCCTATCGTCACGCGACCTGCAGGAATTCCGTCCTGTCGTCACGTGAACTGCAGGAATTCCGTCCTGTCTTCACGTGACCTGAAGGAATTCCGTCCTATCGTCACGCGACCTGCAGGAATTCCGTCCTGTCGTCACGTGACCTGAAGGAATTCCGTCCTGTCGTCACGTGACCTGCAGGAATTCCGACTTGTCGTCACGTGACCTGCAGGAATTCCGTCCTGTCGTCACGTGACCTGCAGGAATTCCGACTTGTCGTCACGGGAAATAGGAAAATGGACACCCTCCTCAGTAGGCTGACCATGGGTCAGTTTTCTTTCCTGACTCACCTTCTGGAACGTGAGGAAACTCCATGCGAGCTTATCATCATCATTAAACATTTGCTGAAGGATTGCTGGGATCTGCGTGTTATTTAGCACATATACTTCACAACTGAATTAGCTCCACGAAGATTCTGTCTCACAAAGGTGATACACCCAGTTCTTCACACGAATGGACGACACGCCCAGGAAACGTCCTGTGCGGCGGAGAACTGGGTCAGGGAAAGCACCCCGAAGGCAGACTCCAACCAGAGATGTCTGCAAAAGAGACCTGCAGACCCTGGACATCAGCCAAGAAGCTGTGGCCTCCAAACGATCAGGATGGGGTCAGACGGTGCAGAAATAAAAGGCCTCTCCAAGCTCAAAAGGACACTTGCCCATCTGTCATGGCAAAGACGAAAGGCCCAAAGACTGACAGACAGATCAGCATCAGACTTCATCGGCACACAGCCGTTGTGGGAGAGACTGCCTTTCCCGAACTGTAGGCCTGTCAGTCCACAACCAACGCTGCGCCAGAAATAATTATAATTATCACCCACAGCACAACTTCATAGTCTCCCGAGACTGAAGGATGCCCACACACACACACACACACACACACACACACACGCACGCACGCACGCACACATGATATACATACATACATAATTGTGTGTGTGTGTGTGTGTGTGTGTGTGTGTGTTTCTACGGCTTCTCTTTCACGGTACTTTTTCACTTTCAGACCTTGGAGTTGAAGGACTGGAAAGTCTCTTGAGGCGGGGCTGGTGGGTGGTGACCGTGCAGCAGACTGCAGGTGTTCAGGCCGTCTATTCCTCCTGTCTTTTTTGCATAGCAAGGAAACATAACCCTCTTTTTTGTTCTTGTTGTTGCTGATTTTAGTTAGTACTTTCATGGTTGCTTTCATTTCATTTATCTTTTTTTTTTTTTAAAAAGGGTATAGCGTGTTAGACTACGCCGTCCTCTTTCAATCTAACTGAAGTGTGGGGCCTAGTGGTAAAAGCCCCACACTCGCCGATATTTTCTCCCCCTCC
>NC_134882.1:54615999-54620999 GCF_041734735.1 Babylonia areolata | reverse complement strand
CTTCCTGATGTGGTAGAAAATATATTATGTGTAGTATATATTCAGACGATACGAAGATCAACGGTCCTGTCTCTACCCATAAAGACAGCGAGTCTCTTCAAAAGGATATCGATTCCTTTGTTGACTGAACAGATCTGCGGTATTTGAAATTCAACGGGGACAAATGTAAGGCGCTATGACTCGACAAGAGAAATGACGATTATGATTATTTTATGAGGAAACATGGGGAAAATGCAAGAGTCAGTTTAGAAAATAGTAGTGTAGAAAAGTATAGAGTGAACAGCCTTACGAATCTGCGTATTATAACACCTCATATTAATTCAAGCTTATTCCTTTGATAGATCGATAACAGTGTAATTTCAGTTGATGAATACAATCCGTTCTTTAAAAACAACAACAACAAAAACAAAAGAAACAAACAAGCAAACAAACAAACAAACAAAAACACACACACAAAAACCCCAAACGAAACAAACAACAACAACCAAAAAAACAAAAAAACAAAAACAACAACAACAACAACAAAAACAAAAAGAAAACAAAACAACAACAACAACAAAAACACACACAAAAAAACAAAGAAACAAACAAAAACCCCAAAAAACAACAAACAAACAAACAAACAACAACAAACCAAACCAAACCAAACAAAACAAGAGAGGCAAGGCCTTCAAGACTCACTTGTGATACACTTAAAAAGAAATCCAAGCTTTTTATGTATTGAGTATAATTTCAAAATGTAATGTTTAAGATGAGAAAGATCAGTTTAAAGCAAATTAACTCCCCTAGCATTAATTACAGAGTAATTTCCCTTTTTTACTAACTGCACCAAAACGTTTGCAAAATAAATAAAACTTCCATGCTTAGCAAAAGGAGTTCCTGTTTGAACAAAAACTGATAATAATGACTGCTCTTGTTGTTGGGTCGAATATCAGATCAAAGTGCCAAGTTTAGAGAATATAAAAAATATATATATAACAGTAAATGCAGTTTGCATATAATTAGGCTTCTTTTTTTTTTGTGCCCATCCCAGAGGCGCAATATTGTTTTAAACAAGATGACTGGAAAGAACTGAATTTTTCCTATTTTTACGCCTAATTTGGTGTCAACTGACAAAGTATTTGCAGAGAAAATGTCAATGTTAAAGTTTACCACGGACACACAGACACACAGACACAGACAACCGAACACCGGGTTAAAACATAGACTCACTTTGTTTACACAAGTGAGTCAACAAAACGACAACAACAAAAACCTGAGAAGTTCTTAGTTCTTATCTTGGAGTTGATCAGGCTGCAGAGTATTATTTGGTTACCGAATCACGAATCATTCGATAATAGTCTTCACTGAATAAGCTAAAAAGTGGTGCTATCTTTTTCTATTTACTTCAGATCTTTGACACTGAGTACATGACAAAAGCGGTACTAATACTGTCACTAAAGTAGCGTGCACAACAGAATTCCATGAAACAAATTGTATCATTTGCTTTGTTGTACTTTCTCACAGATTAGGCATCTGCTTGTTTTGTACGAATGAAAGATGAACAACAATACTTCAAGCCCTGTTTGGGAGGAACAAGTCAACTTCACACACCAGTCAGATGTCTGGTTTCCTGAGCTGCAAGCGGCACTGATCATATGGGACGTGTGGGCCCCTTGTCTTCTTCTGCTGGGTACCTTTGGCAACATCACCACCATCATCGTCATGCGTCGAATTAAAGACCGCAACTCTTCTCAGCGTGTCTTCCTCATGGCCCTGGCTGTGTCTGACTTCTGTTTGCTGTATACCGGGGTCTTTCAAGGCTGGTTTCTCATGTCCTTCCATGTGGACTTACGGGCGTTGCATGTCGTGGTGTGTAAGACATATTCCTGGCTGTTGTACTCCACTAACACCCTGTGTGCCTGGCTGGTGACCAGTGTGACGGTGCAGAGAACGATGGCGGTGCTGTGGCCCCACAGGATGAGAGCGGTGTGCACTGTGCGAAGAACGTGGATGGTCATAGCTGCTCTTGCCATCTCCGCTCTCACTCTGCAGGTCCATTTTTTGTTTGGGATGAGGATGACCGAGGACAACAGATGTGATGATGAGGCAGGCGTGTATGAATATTTCCTCAGAGAAATCGCCACGTGGATGGACTTGGCTGTATCGTCTTTTCTGCCTTGTGTCTGTCTGCTCGTTTGCGATGTCATTCTGTCTTTGACACTGTTCAAGTCTACCTCTGACACTTCTGCCGTTGCCCACGCAATCTCCAACGCCAGCACCGCGCAGCACAGCAATGACAGCCGCAGGAAAACCGCTTCCAGGACAACTGTCCTGGTTCTGACTTTGTCTTGCGCTTTTCTGGTGCTGACTATGCCTGTTTGTCTTTTTCTTATTCTGATCCACGTAGTTAGCATCGAAACCCACAAGGCCCGTGCCCGAGCAGAGTTGGCCCTGACAGTGACCTGTTTGTTGTGGTACACCAACAGTGCCATCAATTTTCTACTGTACTGTTTGACTGGAACCAAATTCAGAAAGGAATTTTTGAGCTTGGTCCACTGCAGCACTGCTCAAGCTGCTGCAGCTGTTGGGAAGACGGCGTCTGGAACACCGAGTGGAGAAAGAAGCAACGTATAGTTGTCAAAAGGCACCGGATTCTACAGAGAAAACGCTGAGTACACACCTGTCATTCTATTTCTTCATTCTGTCGTTTTTTCTATATTGCCTTTTGGTTATAAATGCTTGAACGTTAGAGGAACAAAAAAAAATTAATCTAGATATTCATCTGCTGGACAGTTACACACCTTCTACTCTCGTGCATTCGTCTTCGCTCTGTGTCAAATAATTTTCTTGAACCTTCCAGAACATTCTAGAACTCTGGCACCAGTTATCCGTGTCGACATTGGTCCGTGTGTTACGCCTGATTATCAACGTATCCCTTGATCAAAGATTCGTGCTGGAACGAGAGTTTAAATACTGTTTGAAATGTATGTGTGTGTGTGTGTGTGTGTGTGTGTGTGTGTGTGTGTGTGTGTGTGTGTGTGTGTGTGTGTGTGTGTGTGTGTGTGTGTGTGTGTGTTTCTCTCTCTCTCTCTCTCTCTCTCTCTGTGAAAATGGATAACTTGAGTTGTGTACTTTCCACACATACACACGTTTGGATGTGAAACAAATCCCCCACGGTCTCTACCCCCCAATTAAGGATGGCTTTCGTCTTGTATTGAATTTGTGGGAGTACGGACATCATGGAGTGGAGGTTTGTGGGAGGAGGGGGGGCATGGGGAGGGGGAGGGTCAGTGGAAGTGGCTCGTGAGGGTCCAACGGGAACTTGGATTAGCTCTCACCCTCCAGTTGACCTCTTTGCCCTTCCACACGCCTCTGCGCGTTGTGGCCGCCTGTGTTTTGTGGCGGTCAGCTGTGGTCAATGGATGCGCAAAGGCTTCCACAAGGCCTGGGGAGATCCCAGGTACAGGGTTACTCCTGACACCCATTCCCACACCCTACCTTGACATACCATGATTAGATTACACACACACACACACACACACACACACACACACACACACACACACACACACACACACATATCTTCTTGATATTATCTTCCACTTACCAGACACAAATATCATCCATTTCTGGTGGTGTCGTAAAGAGACTAAAAGTTTATGCAGCTAGTGGCTTGAATGTTCGTAAATAATACGGTATTACATGTAATTGATTTCAGTACAATACAAGTGTCTCCGCCAAATTGTCTCTGAGAACAGAGATCATAAACGCATATGTATGAAAAGCACCTACAGCCATGACGATGTTGAGGTTACATTTCACAAGAAGGTAAATTTTGCTCACGCACGCACGCACGCACACACGCACACAGCAACCATGCGAAGCGGTCCAGTGCTTTTGTGAAACTTGATATGTGCGAATGAACGAGGACCGAATTTACCACTTGTTCATGTATAATAAAGATTATCTAACGCCAACGACCATACCGCGAGTTCTCGTCCGATCAGTTGGTACTGATCTGGATAGATGACCGCCTGGGAACTCAGGGTGCTGTTGAGTAATTCTCTCTCTCTCTCTCTGTCTCACTCTCTCTGTCTCACTCTCTCTCTTTTTCTCTGATGCATGACCCCACTCAAATATTCGACACTGTTTCGTCTTTTTGTCAATAGTTACAAATTGTGTGTGTTGACAGTTCAACCTGTTGATATGTATCCTGTTTTCTTTGTTTTGTTCTATTTCCTCTTTTTTTTTTCTTTTTCGTCACCCCGCGCTTCCCTCTGTGTATCTTCATATTCCTGCATGCTTTTGATGCCGGCACGATGTTGTTTTACTTTTTGTCATTCTGTTACGTTGTTCTATCACACTGTTGTAAAAGAAAAGAAGAAGAAAAAAATCTATTTGTACGCTCTGTGTAGTCCTGTTACAGGACGAAGCAACTGTCGTGCGTTGTAAGGGGAAAAACTGCTTATATCGATGATCGCAGACGATTCAGAGTTATTCCCCTTTGATTGGAAAGGCGTGCTGATCAATTGCCGCTTCATGCTGTTCCAGTTTTTCTGACCGAAAGGACGCATACTATTTGTGTGGAATTATTGCGGGCTCTTTTTTTCCCCTTTCGTTTTTAAAGTTTAGAATACATCGTTTTTATGTAAAATATCTCATATTTAATCACCGCATTTCAGAAAAGGGCGTGTGGATCTTTGTGATGAATAAAAGTGGACGGAGTCTATTTCTGATTTTCTTTTTTTTCTTCTTCTTTTTTTTTGTTGTTGTCCCACTCCGTCTTGTCCACGTCTGTATATTTGTCTGTGTGTCTGTCCGAGTGTATGTCTCTGCAAGTCTGTACTGTCTCATAGTTTCAAAATTATTCTGTTTGTCTGTTTCCCTCTTTTCTGAAGGTATCTCTCTCACAGCCGTTTCAGTCTCTGGCTGTCTGTCTGTCTGGACTGTCTGTGCGTGGCGAACACTATTTATAGGAGCAGGTTGGTATGACGAGTTGAGGTGAGTTCGAACTAAAA
>NC_134882.1:54600999-54613499 GCF_041734735.1 Babylonia areolata | reverse complement strand
TTTTTTTTCGTTTTGTTTTGTATTGTTTTTGCTGCCACATCAGCCGGCATAACCACTCACACTGCTCGCTGTCGAACGGGCAGAACACAAGGATATCATGCATTCCCTGATTGTCTTGGGCGGGGAAAGGGGTGTTTGGTAAGTGATACTGTTGTCGGCACCCGAAGAGGATACACTTGTTCGTGGGTCGGGTTGTTAGAGTAGAGTGGTGGGGATGGGTGAGGAGGTAATGTAGGGAGGGAGGGAGGAAGAGGGGAGGTGCAAAGCGGAGGTGACGGGTGTGTGGGGGGCGGGGGGTAAGGGGACGGAGGAAGGGGGAAGTGGGGTGAAAGGTCGGGTGTACTATCAGGCAGAGTACATGATAATTATTTGGTTTGCGCTGACAACCGAGCGGCCGAAAAAAATACAGCATCAGTGTCAGTTTCAGATTTCAAGGAGTGCGGACTGATCCGTATACGCTACACCACATGTTTAAGAAAAAAAGAAGAAAAAACAACAACAAAAAACAAAGAAAAGAAAAAGGAAGCCTGACCTTGGCATGTACGCGGCTGGTGAGGCCTTGAGAAAAGCAAGCCCCTAACTTGGTGAGACAGTAAGTGTTATCTCTTCCAAGGACATGTGTACAGCTTCACTGCTTCGCAGCCAAGAAGTAAACGTTTTCACTTCGGTCGCTGTGTGTGTGTGTGTGTGTGTGTGTGTGTGTGTGTGTGTGTGTGTGTGCGTGCGCGCGCGCGCGTGCATAACGTGTTCGTTTTTCGGGCGGTTTGGTGAAAGTATTGGTCATGATTAGTTCCAGTTAGTTAATGATCCTGATATCGAACCAGAACGTGGCGTCTAGTGTGTTGCTCAGTCTGTTGTATTTGGAAAAGCCCACAGAGACTCTGTTCCGTTTTGAAGAAATTTGCGCAATGTTGGTTTGGAAATGATGCCGATATTTGTTTGATTTGCAAAGCATCGTGCTCTACCTTTCATGTTAGACTTACGGCCACTCCCTCTCTCTGCTTTTATTTCTTTGAGGCGATCGATGGTGTGATGGCCTTGTACCTGTTCTTTTTGATATTCTTTGACTTTTCTGAGGATTTCCGATTTTCCTAGATGTAGGCCGCTCGTTGGTGTTGCGTTACCAGCAAGTCTGTCAGCTCGCTCATTACCCTTAACACCTGCATGTCCCGGGCAGTATGACCATGTGAGTTTTTTAATCTGAAAGTTGCGCATTGCCTTATGCCACTCTGGGCTTCCTATTCCGTTTTCAATTTTCTGTATGAGGTTCATTGAGTCGGTTAGAATCATGACATGTTGGTATGCTCTGAAGAACAAACATGTAGTGTGGGATGTTCGGGGCTTCAGGTGCTGATGAGAATCTTTTTCCACTTTTATTTTGATACTGATGTTAGTGGATTTTAGTCATGGATATGAGCATTTTACTCTGTTTTGTATCATGCAGTTGTTATTATGAGTTGTGTATTTATATAGTGGAAATAATAGGGCGGAATGAAGAATAAATGAAATAGAAGAATGACATGTGTGCGGAGGTGGTAATGTTTATGGGATTCACTTATAGAGTTGCCTAGCCGGAAAATGGAATTTATTTAGCAGCTATGTTAAGGAATACTGGCAATAACATTGAAGGGTTTAATAAGTTATCCTGTACTCCTGTTTGTAGCTGTTTGTGTAGTTATTTTCTGCCTATCCCCCTCCTTATAACTACTTATATCTATCTATCTATCTATCTATCTATCTATATATATGTATATATGAATATATACTCATGTACTCGTAGTAGTTTTGATTGTTCGTTCTCTATATTATGTGTCTCAAGAACGATATGTTTTTAGCTGAAGTTTGGACAGGAATACTCAACCCATGGAATCATTTTATTACATATTCCTTATGTTGTTTCTCTATCAAAATGGGGAAGTATATTGTATGCTGATATTCGTGTGTGTAAAGTAAGTCTGGAAATGGTTGTACAGTGCATTGTTCTTATTTTGGTTTGCATTAATGTTTCCAGGCTATGGTTGCTAGAGCTCTTTTGAGTTAGCATTTTCTTTTCTTTTTCTTCTTTTGTTCCCCTTTTCTTTGTAGCTAGTCAGTCAGTGCAACTTTTCCACCTTTTAGTCTTTAAGGGAGTGGTTGAAGCGTAATTAAAGTGAACCAGCCCATCTTGGGGCCTGACTGTGTTTCCTTTATCTTAGTAAATCCTAATCTGTCTTTTCCCCGAACCCGACTCCCCTTGTTTTGGGTAAAGACCATACATGGCTTATTCTTTACGATAGGAGTCAAGGGGAGGTGTACACACACACACACACACACACACACACACACACACACACATATATATATATATATATATATATGTGTGTGTGTGTGTGTATAAGAGAGAGAGAGAGAGAGAGAGAGAGAGAGAGAGAGAGAGAGAGAGCATGACCCGTACCACAAATGACCTAATCAGATTTCAGACCCGGTCAGTCCAACTCTGAGATTTTCACCCCCTCCACCCCGCCCCCCCCCCCCCCACACACACACACCTCCCGCTAATTCGTGACCCGTGCAGCTTCTGACCGTTAAGAGGCCTTCCCTACGAAGTATCTGTTTATGAACTCCTTGGTCCTACTGTACCCGTGCCAGCCTTCAATTTACAAGGAAACTCGATAAGCTGTCCTTCTTAGTGGCGCCGAAGAGAGAGAGGGAAAGAGAGAGAGAGAGAGAGAGAGGGGGGGGGGGGGGGGGAGCCGCCGCCTAGCCTTGGCAGAATTCCAAGGGAAGAAGATTGTGCAGCGAGAGAAACTGACATGTTTTTGTTTCACCAAGGATTTGGCGGGCCTCCGTAGGATGTTCCCACCTTGTCGTGGGCTGAAAATGAGCGTGAAGCATTATGTCTGCAAGGCTGCTGGTCTATTCCCTGCACCATAATAGTCGACTTGGACTTAACGCTCAGAGAGTGTGCATGGTTTCGCATTTGGGGTTTCTACTAATGAGGCGCCTAATGTCCTATCTTACTGACTGATGACATAGGTTTCTTTTTGTCCTCCTGTTATATTACTTTGATGATCTTGGTCTTGCGTGTGGACAGAACGGCGGGGATTCAATGGAGCAGTTGCATTTGTTCGCGCGTGAGTGAACAAGGGTGTTGTGTGTCTGTATTCCGTTGCTTTGTTCGGCATTTGCCAAACCATGGCTGAAATAATGCATCACAGGTTACTTAACATGCTGTTTCTCTTCTTGCTGTCTAATTTTTTGTTGTTGCCAACATTAGTATATTACACATCTGTTCCTTTCGATTTTCATGTCCGTTTTGTAATCAACACTGCTTTCACTTTTTCCTCGATGAAGATGATAAAAATTAGATATCACGGTAGAACGCTTGTGGAGGCGTGTAAGAACGTTGCAATAAACATTCCTGTTTATACAAACGGAACAGAGCAGCTGTACAGCTATCCTTTGGCAGTCTCTCCTTCGTGGAAGTCAAGAAAACAGACGTGCACAGAAGGGTAGTCCATCATCTTGTTTGGATTGCTGCAGAGAATAATAATTCATCTTTATACAATGATGCGTCCAGGAAGAAACAGTGACAGGCTTAGGACTGCGCCCTGTAGAACTAATAATACGCGGACTTCCTGAGTCTCGCTATGTCGATCATGTGTCCTGTCGACGTAATGTCGGGCCCCGTAAAAAGACCCAGACCCATGTTTTGCTGTCTACATCACGACTGGCTACCATTCATCACCCAGACCTAGTGTTACCTTGGCTACCATTCATCACCAAGACCTAGTGTTACCTTGGCTACCATTCATCACCCAGACCTAGTGTTACCTTGGCTACCATTCATCACCCAGACCTAGTGTTACCTTGGCTACCATTCATCACCAAGACCTAGTGTTACCTTGGCTACCATTCATCACCAATACCTAGTGTTACCTTGGCTACCATTCATCACCCAGACCTAGTGTTACCTTGGCTACCATTCATCACCCAGACCTAGTGTTACCTTGGATACCATTCATCACCCAGACCTAGTGTTACCTTGGATACCATTCATCACCCAGACCTAGTGTTACCTTGGATACCATTCATCACCCAGACCTAGTGTTACCTTGGATACCATTCATCACCCAGACCTAGTGTTACCTTGGATACCATGGTGGTGCGGCGTTCCGAATGACAGACACATGTCTGGTTCTGCCGAACGCTTTGGTAAAGTCTGTAATTGTGATGTTCTGCTTGCCTTGCTGGTTCTACCGAACGCTTTGGTAAAGTCTGTAATTGTGATGTTCTGCTCGCCTTGCTGGTTCTGCCGAACGCTTTGGTAAAGTCTATAATTGTGATGTTCTTCTTGCCTTGCTGGTTCTACCGAACGCTTTGGTAAAGTCTGTAATTGTGATGCTTTGCTCGCCTTGCTGGTTCTACCGAACGCTTTGGTAAAGTCTGTAATTGTGATGTTCTTCTTGCCTTGCTGGTTCTACCGAACGCTTTGGTAAAGTCTGTAATTGTGATGTTCTGCTCGCCTTGCTGGTTCTACCGAACGCTTTGGTAAAGTCTATAATTTTTTCCCCTTGCATAGAAGGTTATATTTTCTTTTCAACATTGTCTCCATTACAATTTCACATGAAATTCCACACCAATAAAGCAAAATTGCAATTCACACCACCTTTACCAATAGAGGTAGTACATATATACACACACACACACACACATATATATATACGCACATATATATACATATACACATATAATATACAAACCCATGTATAATATGATGAACGTTTGCAAGGGTGTTTTTTAGTTAACAAATAACTGACGAACAAGCAAGAAAGAATGGATGAAGAATAGAGAAAACAAACAAACAACAAACACATACACAGAAAACAACAATAATAAAAAACAAAAAACAGACATAGATCCCAGAACATGACATTTCCAATCTCAGCTCACAGCACACATTAACAGTCAAATCTCATGGATCACAGGGAACATACGAGTCACAACAAACCAGTCAATACAAGATTGGTCAATATAATGTTTCCACTCCTGTGGAAATACCTCTGACTCTATATAAAAGATTAGAATTCATGTTCCATCACTAAATCTAAATAAGGTAGCCATTTAATAGAGCAATCCTAATAATTCCTTTCCATTAGGTGTATTTGTTTTTCTGTTGAGTAATTGCGTTTGAGTTCAGCAATGAATGCATGTAAACCTGGTTTAACCTTATTAATTCTACACTTGTATATAAAGAATTTTGCCCATAAAACTATCACATCAAAAACATCATCTGTTTTAGTTTTTTCATCAGTGCCAAACAAAATAAATTCAAAATTGAGGGACAATCTTTCACAGTTTTCACATTTTTGTTTGTTTATTTTCAAACTGAAGCCAGAAAGTTTGTATAACTGGGCAAAACCATAAATAATGCTGTATTTCATCTTTTTCGGTGTCACAAAAATTACAGTTGTCATTAACAGTCACACCCATTACTTTTAGGATATTATTTGACACCAGGATTCTATGGCATACTTTGATCTGAAACCATTTAAACTTTATTTCCTTAATTTTCTTTTTATCTTTTTTAATACAATCTCCTAATCAATTTGTGTATTTAGCTTATTTTCCCATGTCATAAAGGCTTTTATGTCAAATATGTCTATCTTTTGCAATAGTAGTTCATAGTATGGTTTTATTCCTTTGCTTATTCCACATAATAATTGTAATGCCTTGCTATCTTTGTTCTTGTTATTTTCAAATTTTATGCTCCTTTTTCTTGCATATTCTTTAATTGCTTGTGTACAGCTTATGAAGTTCAAGAAATTTACTTTTATTCCATACTTCCTTGAGAATTCTTCATAATTTAAGAATTGGCCTCTTTCATTTAGAATATCATTAACAAAAAATATATCTTTATCTGTCCATGCTTTACAGTGAAATAGTTAATGTTGATTTTGAACTTGTTATTGTGAAAAATAGGTTCTGCTACTATTTCTGCATTCTTACTCAATTCTATTTGAATACAAAATCTATCATAAGCATCATATACATCTCTCGAAAAACTTATTACCTTTGTTTAGAAATCTTTCAGAGCCATATTTAAAATTTTTTTTTTATTCCATCTATTTCAGGATGTATATTCTGTAGTATTTTCTTCCATTTAAAACATGCAGCGAGCATTTTTCGTCGCCAGGATAGTTTCAATGCTTGTACAAAAGCCTGTACTCCAATTCCCCCGCTTTCTACATCATGCGCTGCATACACTCGTTTTATTTTGTCTGTTTTTTTTGTCCCATACAAATTGAAAACACATGTCTTGTAGCTGTTTTAGATCACTGTCAGGCGGGTTTTGGTAACAATATGCATAGATTAAACCAGTTTGGACAAAATAAGTGATTTGAGCACAGCTGCCCTGCCCAGAGGTGCTGATATTCTTTTCGACCAAATATTAAATAATGTTTTTACTTCAACCAATTTATCTGCCATGTTGATTTCCGTTAGATTAGATAGATCATTTGAAAGCCAGATACCAAGGATTTTAAATTTAGGGGGGTTCCATTCCATACGTTGGTTCTCTAAGTATATTATATTTGAGTTTTTCTTTTTACCTAACCAAACATTAACAGTTTTTTGTACATTTAACTTAAGTCCTGAAAATTCCTCAAACTCTCCTAATACATCAAACAATATTTCATACGTTTTTCTGTCTCCTTCCAATGTAAATGATGTGTCATCAGCAAACTGACTTATTTTAAATTCCGTGTCTGATATCTGTATTCCTTTAATTTCTTTGTCTTCTCTAATTTTACAAGCTAATATTTCTACACACAAGATGAATAAATATGGTGATATAGGGTCACCCTGACGACACCCTCTGTTTATAGTGAAAGTCTGTGACATCTTTCCAAGTCTATAATTGTGATGTTCTTCTTGCCTTGCTGGTTCTGCCGAACGCTTTGGTAAAGTCTATAATTGTGATGCTCTGCTTGCCTTGCTGGTTCTGCCGAACGCTTTGGTAAAGTCTACAATTGCGATGTTCATCCTTGTTCTTCTTGCCTTGCTGGTTCTACCGAACACTTTGGCAAAGTCTATAATTGTGATGTTCTGCTAGCCTCGCCTCATGGTGCTAGGCACGTCCTCAACAAACTCCAGCACAAGAGTGTGGAAAGATCGTATGCAATGTCAACCATGACACTAGCGACAGAGCTGTTGCTCTTCAGGTCGTCACGGTCATGACAGCTTTGTCGACGATGTGTTAAGATGTCTTTCAGTGCGCTCTTAAAACCGCGCGGAACCTGACCGTTGTTGAGGATATAGGGTGAAGGCTTTGAAACTGGACCTTCTCCTTAATCGTATCTTTAGCCATTTTCAATAACTCTGAAAGTATGTGATCTGTCGTTCTTTGGGTTGTTGACCTCATTTGCGCCTGCAGGCGTCACACCATGGCGTGAACATTGCAGAAAGAATAGGGTAAGTTCTTTCGTTTCAATACAGGTGGTTTTGTCCAACGTCATGCATTGAATTCCGTGTGACCCAGGGCCCAGGGATTGGATTGCACTCTGATGATAAATGTGATGCGAATTATTGGAAACTGTAACATAGCAATAAAAACAAGAAAACTATAGTTCTGTCAGATGAGATGGCAACATGCTGTCGGCTTGTTTTTGCAGTGAGTGGAATTTTGATATTGTACCATGATATGTATGTACTGTTGGACCGTTGGTGCTATTAACCAATCCAAGCTATTTGGCAGGAACATTTTGGATTTGGTAAGAACACTCGGACTCTGAGCCATGTCAGCAAAAGTACATTTTATCTACAAGGCATACAAGCACTTGGGCCTACCTGCAACACGATGTAACTGCTACGATTAAGCTCATTGGTCCTCTCAATGCTGTTTTAATGTAAACACGCACGCGATTAGCAGAGAATCATCACGTGAGACCAAGGTAAGTAGTGACCGCCCTGGCCCCGTGATCAACAGGTGTAGAACTTTCTGCGTAATGTTCGACAGGAAAGCATGTGGCCATACCATGTAGTCGACAATGAACTCGTCGGAGCAATTTTGACGTTGGCTTAAACGTCGGAACAAACTGCGATCGAGCGTAACAAAATACGGCGAAATCGTAACAGCTGGCATCTCTTATAAACCCATCTCTCGTTTCCCATGTAATTGCTTCAGACTGTAACGGGCAGAAGGACTGTAACTGTAACGGAAGGAAGGTGGCAGAATGGTTAAGACGCTCAGCTGCCAATACAGAGAGTCCGTGAGGGTGTGGGTTCGAATCCCGCTCTCGCCCTTTCTCCTAAGTTTGACTGGAAAATCAAACTGAGCGTCTAGTCTTTCGGATGAGACGATAAACCGAGGTCCCGTGTGCAGCACGCACTTGGCGCACTGAAAAAGAACCCATGGCAACGAGAGTGTTGTCCTCTGGCGAAATTACATAAAATGAAATCCACTTTCATAGGTACACAAATATGTAAGCATGCACTCAAGGCCTGACTAAGCGCGTTGGGTTATGCTGCTGGTCAGGCATCTGCTCAACAGATGTGGTGTAGCGTGTATGGATTTGTCCGAACGCTGTGACGCCTCCTTGAGAAAGTGAAACTGAAACTGAAACTGTAACGGGCACACCACCAAGGACACGCTAGCCAGTGACCATTTACCAACTGTCATTATTATAAAAGATAAAACGGTGTAATTTGACTTTTTAAAAGACAAGACTGCAAACTATAATTATAAAAGAAGCTGACTGGACAAAATTCTAAAACATTCTTTCAGTTGCCATAAGAAATCAAATGTTAAAACATTTACCTGAAACGTTCCTTAGATTTCTACACAATCATATAGTAATTTTACCGTCTTTATGGAAACAATCGATAGTGGTTCCTTTTTCAAACAAGACAACCCCAGAAACTGATAAAAAAGTAATTGCAGGCTAATTGCTCTGATTTCCTACACTGGAAAGTTTATGGAATTTTTTTTTACTTAACAGGTACCTTCATTACTGTGAAAAAATCAAATAAATCAAGCAGGCTTTAGAGAAGGGAGAAGAGCAATAACTTATCTAGTTAATATTACTGGTCCCATAAAACATCAATTTGATCGAAGAAAAATAAAGTGCTCGCCACTATCTTTGACATGATAAAAAACATATGATCAAGTATGGCAATTCCCTCTAAAATAAAATCCATTGGTCTATCAGGTTGCACATTTAACTAAACAATAGCTTTTTAAGTAATAACGTAATCTAGACAAAGATGGGAAATATACTTACTCTAACTCCAGATCACTTGGCATGAGAATCTCACAAGATTCAGTAATAGCACTAATACTTCTAAATATCTTGACTCACGATCTTTCACACTTTGTCAACTAATGTGAAAGGGGACAGTATGCAGACTATATCTGCATATGGATGAAACTAACGAAGAAAAGGCATACTCCTATTAGATCAGTAAATCATGCAAAGAGGCTATATCAAGAAGAACTTGACTCTCCACTCCACACTCCGAAATCAGCCCATGTATATAGCATTCTTCAAGGCTTTGTAGAGTTACTGTCACCAGGGTTGTCAAAGATGGATGCGCACCAATGCTGGCAGAAGAATTGTTCCATGGAATGTTTCTGCATTTTTTTTTTACGAAAGCTTACACGAAAGCAGCCACGATGAGCAATGCTGCAAGTAGGTTTTGATCCAGTATTATCTCGCCAGTTAACCAGATGACTTTAGAGACCACGAGTTGACAGCATGTGCAATGTGACTGAAAGAGATGACTCAAGACACCCAGCAGGCCTGAGCCTTCATCTCAGATGTCAGGGGATGACTTTCTCTCTGCGACTTCCAGACGTGACTCAGGAAGACTGTCGGCTAATCACACAGCTGTTCCCACGGCATCTGATGGTTGGTACTTTTACAGAAGTGTCTCCCATAGGCTTGGGCAAGTGTCTCAAAGAAACAGCGTTTGGAAACATCTCTGATACCTGAAGGCCACTACAATGACAAATTTCATCAAATCTGATTTGAAGGGAAACTCAAAGAATACATTGACATTCTTTTCATTTCAGCCAGAAAACATTACAAATAAATATATTTACAAATATATGTTTACGACCAAACCACGAGAGAATCTCAGAAAAAAACAAAAACAAACTTATTTCGAATTTGCTTCAACAGTTTTGTTTGTCTTTGTTCTGCGTTTGGTCCAATATCCAATCACGTTTGGTACAATTTCAGAACCAGTATTCGGATACAGCACCTTTTGATGCAATTTGAATTTTTCTTCTTCACATATTGAAATATAAAATTCCGCAAACGACGTCTCTGGCATGAATAACCCGGCGCCTTGGCTGTTATTTACCGCTGAGAGATGAATGAAATGTTGATTTGAATTCACAGTAAATTGCTTTATTCTTCGGGGGTTCAATCTCCAGGCCTTTACTCTATTACGCCGCCTCTTCAAAACTAAAGATTAAGTAAATGAAATATATATTTCATCCACTTCAAGTATATGTGACAAGATTTGGTTTTAGGACGGCTTCAGCAAAAAAATCGCTACAGTTGTGTCAACACTCTGGTATTGATGTCATTTCTAAAGAACAACCATCTTGACCAGATTGATTCACAATACCGCAATGAAATTTTGGAAGCCTTCTAGGTTGCCGCTAGGGGTTTCAGTGCAGAACAAAGGAACCATCACAAGCCACCCAAGTTCCTGTAGCAAGTGGACATGCTCCTCGTTGGAAGAGTATGCTCGATGTATTTCCAGATTCATTCTGCGCGTATCGTTACTCTACTTCTCTTTTGCACCTGGTGCAGAGATTGATGAAAACATTTCTCATTCAGTTGACTGGCTTTGCCCCCCCCCCCCCCCCCCCTAAAAATGGGGTATTTGGTATTGTACTTTGTAAGGGCTGATCCCCAACCTCCTCCTCCCTTCTTTTTGTCCGGGTGTGTCACCACCTTCCCCCAGCATCCCCCCGCACCCCCCCCCCCCCCCCACCGTTCTCCGTCTCTGTCTGTCTGTCTCCTTCTCTTCCTGTGTCTTTTTCTGTGTCTCTTTTTCTCTGTCGCGCTTTGTGAACCAGAATCAGAATAAGACTCACATTCATTCTAATTAGCTATTGAAATCATGAATAAAGGTTTACAGAACACAATAGCAAACGAACTGTGTGTGTGTGTGTGTGTGTGTGTGTGTGTGTGTGTGTGTGTGTGTGTGTGTGTGTGTGTCTGTCTGTCTGTCTGTCTCCCCTCGTTCATGAGTTCCTAGAAAGGGGAAAATGTGATACTGAACTATTCAGTGATTGGAGTGCGTACAGGAGTAAATGCTACCATTTTCCTTTTCGTTTTCGTGTTTTGTATTTGTGTTTCTTTCTTTGTCAGCTTTTAGATAGTCCAGTCTAATGATTTTGATGAACAGACAGTGAAATAAAGCTACTGAACTGGATTACCGAATTGTGGAAAAGTTAGGGACGGTACGCATTGTTTACAAAGTTGCATGTTGGAAGTTGAAAAAAACGAAAAAAAAGTTTCAATATTCGAAATGGGCATTTGAAGACAGTGACTGCACCTTTACAGATATTCCGAGAACGTTCTGCGCACCGAATGTTGGATTGTGCGGTGGGTGGAAGGAAGGGGGTGGCGGCGGGGGTGGAGTGGGGGCTCGGAGGGTGGGGGGGATACCATAGCACTCGGAAAGTACTGACTATTGTTTATGTTCGGCACTGATTGTGAACTGTGCGTGGCGTGGGTTATATCCTGACTGCCGCGAAACCCCCAGTCGCCTTATGCCAAGTGGCTACTGAGCTTTGGCCGTGCGTGATTCTGGGCAAGTTGTGGCAAGTCTGGTTATTGGAACAAATGGCATTACATGGGTTGGGGGGTGTACTGTCCGACCAGACTGGTTTAGCGCCAAAGTGGCGAGGTTAGGTTCTTGTCAGTTGTCGGTGATTGGCCAACCAAAAGGCTTCTTGCCAATCTGCAGACCTGCACGCCACCGGCCCTTCTTCAGTGCAGCGGATGTGACGTCACCTTGACTGAGGGAGGAAAAGAGACCTTCGGTACTAGACTTAGACTTGGTTAGTATTTGGCGGCTGTAGCAGCACTGACCCGCGGAGACTGTAGTTCCTCAGTGCTGCTGACGGGGAGTGAGAGTGGAGAGTGGGGAGTGGAAGATATTGGTCAGCAGAACACGCCAAGAAAGGTGAGTAGACAAATGTATAAGTAACAGCTGAGTAACGTGTTTTTATTTCTTTATTTATTTCTTTATTATTTTTTTTTAACTATAATTTATTGTAACAAAATCCCTATTCTCATTGTTGACTGACACTGCATGAGCACTACTGGTATTTATGGGGGAAGAAAATAAACAATGTTTTCGAAAGTCGTTACAAATTGACCGCACACTTCGGGTATTGGACTTTTATTGTTAATCTTGTCTAAACAATCTTTGATTAAATGCGAGATCTAGACTGCTTCCCGCGATGGGAGCGTGTCTCCATGGCACAAATTAATCTC
>NC_134882.1:54563499-54588499 GCF_041734735.1 Babylonia areolata | reverse complement strand
ATGTATGTATGTATGTATGCATGCATGTATGTATGTATATATGTATGTATGTATGTATGTATGTATGTATGTTCACAACTAAGGAAACAAATAGCGAAAAGGATTGGTCGTTTATAAAGGGTAATTTACAGAATGACGCATTTACAGTATTCTTCTTCTTCTTATGATGATGATGATGATTATTATTATTAATATTGTTATTAGTAGTAGTGATAGTAGTGGTAGTAGTAGTAGTTAAGAGTTTGCACTGATTCAAGGGAAATATGGAGAGAAATAACGACCAGTCTTCCATAACCTCTTTATTATTCATATGAGGTTGTTTATATGAAACCCATTGGAACAGATTGGTTTCAAAATGAGTGAGAGCCAATTTGGCGTCATCTGGTTTTTATTTGAGCTAGTATCAGATTAATTTTCACGGAGGCATAGAAACGTTAGAACTGGTCTCTCTCTCTCTCCCTCCCTCTCTCTCTCTCTGCCAAGGTGAACTAGAAGATGAATACCATTTGTTGTTTGTTTGTTCTGTATATATTGATTTACGGACAAAATGTCTTCAAGACTGTTTAAATATGTCTCTTAGTACACTTCTTCGATCAAACAACAAGCAGAGAAATTGCCAGTTATCAAAATTTATTTTCCATGCGATCAAAAGGAGAAATCATATACACAGACCTAATTAAGTAGAATTAATGTCACGTCTATGAACATTATGATACTGTGTCATCTAATGAAGTGTTACAATACCCCATCCCATGGCCCCTGGTTTTGAATTGTGGTCCATGGCCAACGTTCATTACAACATTTTCGTTCGCTCGTTCGTTCTCTTATATATATATATATATATATATATATATATATATATATATATATATATATATATATATATATATATATATATATATATATATATATATATATATATATATATGTGTGTGTGTGTGTGTGTGTGTGTGTGTGTGTGTGTATGTATGCGACGCCACCACTGCCGGAAACGAAAAGTCTGCGACAGTGTGGATGGGTGCATGTTTCAGTTTTCAGTGTGTATTGTGTGGAAGGGAGGGAGGAAGTCAGTGTGTGTTGTGTGGAAGGGAGGGAGGAAGTCAGTGTGTGTTGTGTGGAAGGGAGGGAGGAAGTCAGTGTGTGTTGTGTGGAAGGGAGGGAGGAAGTCAGTGTGTGTTGTGTGGAAGGGAGGGAGGAAGTCAGTGTGTATTGTGTGGAAGGGAGGGAGGAAGTCAGTGTGTGTTGTGTGGAAGGGAGGGAGGAAGTCAGTGTGTGTTGTGTGGAAGGGAGGGAGGAAGTCAGTGTGTGTTGTGTGGAAGGGAGGAAGTCAGTGTGTGTTGTGTGGAAGGGAGGGAGGAAGTCAGTGTGTGTTGTGTGGAAGGGAGGGAGGAAGTCAGTGTGTGTTGTGTGGAAGGGGAAGGGAGGAAGTCAGTGTGTGTTGTGTGGAAGGGAGGGAGGAAGTCAGTGTGTGTTGTGTGGAAGGGAGGGAGGGGAAGTCAGTGTGTGTTGTGTGGAAGGGAGGGAGGAAGTCAGTGTGTGTTGTGTGGAAGGGAGAGGGAGGAAGTCAGTGTGTGTTGTGTGAAGGGAGGGAGGAAGTCAGTGTGTGTTGTGTGGAAGGGAGGGTGATGGGGCGGAGGAGAGGAGGAGTCAGTGTGTGTTGTGTGGAAGGGAGGGAGGAAGTCAGTGTGTGTTGTTGGAAGGGAGGAGGGAGGAAGTCAGTGTGTGTTGTGTGGAAGGGGAGGGAGGAAGTCAGTGTGTGTTGTGTGGAAGGGAGGGAGGAAGTCAGTGTGTGTTGTGTGGAAGGGAGGGAGGAAGTCAGTGTGTGTTGTGTGGAAGGGAGGGAGGAAGTCAGTGTGTGTTGTGTGGAAGGGAGGAGGAAGTCAGTGTGTGTTGTGTGGAAGAGGGAGGGAGGAAGTCAGTGTGTGTTGTGTGGAAGGGAGGGAGGAAGTCAGTGTGTGTTGTGTGGAAGGGAGGGAGGAAGTCAGTGTGTGTTGTGTGGAAGGGAGGGAGGGAAGTCAGTGTGTGTTGTGTGGAAGGGAGGGAGGAAGTCAGTGTGTGTTGTGTGGAAGGGAGGGAGGAAGTCAGTGTGTGTTGTGTGGAAGGGAGGGAGGAAGTCAGTGTGTGTTGTGTGGAAGGGAGGGAGGAAGTCAGTGTGTGTTGTGTGGAAGGAAGGGAGGGAGGAAGTCAGTGTGTGTTGTGTGGAAGGGAGGGAGGAAGTCAGTGTGTGTTGTGTGGAAGGGAGGGAGGAAGTCAGTGTGTGTTGTGTGGAAGGGAGGGAGGAAGTCAGTGTGTGTTGTGTGGAAGGAAGGGAGGAAGTCAGTGTGTGTTGTGTGGAAGGGAGGGAGGAAGTCAGTGTGTGTTGTGTGGAAGGGAGGGAGGGAGGAAGTCAGTGTGTGTTGTGTGGAAGGGAGGGAGGAGGAAGTCAGTGTGTGTTGTGTGGAAGGGAGGGAGGAAGTCAGTGTGTGTTGTGTGGAAGGGAGGGAGGAAGTCAGTGTGTGTTGTGTGGAAGGGAGGGAGGAAGTCAGTGTGTGTTGTGTGGAAGGGAGGAGGAAGGAAGTCAGTGTGTGTTGTGTGGAAGGGAGGGAGGAGGAAGTCAGTGTGTGTTGTGTGGAAGGGAGGGAGGAGGAAGTCAGTGTGTGTTGTGTGGAAGGGAGGGAGGAAGTCAGTGTGTGTTGTGTGGAAGGGAGGGAGGAGGAAGTCAGTGTGTGTTGTGTGGAAGGGAGGGAGGGAGGAAGTCAGTGTGTGTTGTGTGGAAGGGAGGGAGGAAGGAAGTCAGTGTGTGTTGTGTGGAAGGGAGGAGGGAGGAAGTCAGTGTGTGTTGTGTGGAAGGGAGGGAGGAGGAAGTCAGTGTGTGTTGTGTGGAAGGGAGGGAGGGAGGAAGTCAGTGTGTGTTGTGTGGAAGGGAGGGAGGAGGAAGTCAGTGTGTGTTGTGTGGAAGGGAGGGGAGGAAGTCAGTGTGTGTTGTGTGGAAGGGAGGGAGGAAGGAAGTCAGTGTGTGTTGTGTGGAAGGGAGGGAGGAAGTCAGTGTGTGTTGTGTGGAAGGGAGGGAGGAAGGAAGTCAGTGTGTGTTGTGTGGAAGGGAGGGAGGGAGGAAGTCAGTGTGTGTTGTGTGGAAGGGAGGGAGGAAGGAAGTCAGTGTGTGTTGTGTGGAAGGGAGGGAGGAAGTCAGTGTGTGTTGTGTGGAAGGGAGGGAGGAAGTCAGTGTGTGTTGTGTGGAAGGGAGGGAGGAGGAAGTCAGTGTGTGTTGTGTGGAAGGGAGGGAGGAAGGAAGTCAGTGTGTGTTGTGTGGAAGGGAGGGAGGAAGTCAGTGTGTGTTGTGTGGAAGGGGGGGAGGAAGTCAGTGTGTGTTGTGTGGAAGGGAGGGAGGAAGTCAGTGTGTGTTGTGAAGGGAGAAGTCAGTGTGTGTTGTGTGGAAGGAGAGGAGGAAGTCAGTGTGTGTTGTGTGGAAGGGAGGGAGGAGGAAGTCAGTGTGTGTTGTGTGGAAGGGAGGGAGGAAGTCAGTGTGTGTTGTGTGGAAGGGAGGGAGGAGGAAGTCAGTGTGTGTTGTGTGGAAGGGAGGGAGGAGGAAGTCAGTGTGTGTTGTGTGGAAGGAAGGGAGGAAGTCAGTGTGTGTTGTGTGGAAGGGAGGGAGGGAGGAAGTCAGTGTGTGTTGTGTGGAAGGGAGGGAGGAAGGAAGTCAGTGTGTGTTGTGTGGAAGGGATGGAGGAAGTCAGTGTGTGTTGTGTGGAAGGGAGGGAGGAGGAAGTCAGTGTGTGTTGTGTGGAAGGGAGGGAGGAAGTCAGTGTGTGTTGTGTGGAAGGGAGGGAGGAAGTCAGTGTGTGTTGTGTGGAAGGAGGAAGGGAGGAAGTCAGTGTGTGTTGTGTGGAAGGAGGGAGGAAGTCAGTGTGTGTTGTGTGGAAGGGAGGAAGTCAGTGTGTGTTGTGTGGAAGGAGGGAGGAAGTCAGTGTGTGTTGTGTGGAAGGGAGGAAGGGAGGAAGTCAGTGTGTGTTGTGTGGAAGGGAGGGGAGGAAGTCAGTGTGTGTTGTGTGGAAGGGAGGAAGGGAGGAAGTCAGTGTGTGTTGTGTGGAAGGGAGGGAGGAAGTCAGTGTGTGTTGTGTGGAAGGGAGGGAGGGAGTCAGTGTGTGTTGTGTGGAAGGGAGGAAGGGAGGAAGTCAGTGTGTGTTGTGTGGAAGGGAGGGAGGGAGTCAGTGTGTGTTGTGTGGAAGGGAGGAAGGGAGGAAGTCAGTGTGTGTTGTGTGGAAGGGAGGACGGGAGGAAGTCAGTGTGTGTTGTGTGGAAGGGAGGGAGGAAGTCAGTGTGTGTTGTGTGGAAGGGAGGGAGGAAGTCAGTGTGTGTTGTGTGGAATGGAGGGAGGAAGTCAGTGTGTGTTGTGTGGAAGGGAGGGAGGAAGTCAGTGTGTGTTGTGTGGAAGGGAGGGAGGAAGTCAGTGTGTGTTGTGTGGAAGGAAGGAGGGAGGAAGTCAGTGTGTGTTGTGTGGAAGGGAGGGAGGAAGTCAGTGTGTGTTGTGTGGAAGGGAGGGAGGGAGTCAGTGTGTGTTGTGTGGAAGGAGGGAGGAAGTCAGTGTGTGTTGTGTGGAAGGGAGGGAGGAAGTCAGTGTGTGTTGTGTGGAAGGGAGGGAGGAAGTCAGTGTGTTTTGTGTGGAAGGGAGGGAGGAAGTCAGTGTGTGTTGTGTGGAAGGGAGGGAGGAAGTCAGTGTGTGTTGTGTGGAAGGGAGGGAGGAAGTCAGTGTGTGTTGTGTGGAAGGGAGGGAGGGAGGAAGTCAGTGTGTGTTGTGTGGAAGGGAGGGAGGGAGGAAGTCAGTGTGTGTTGTGTGGAAGGGAGGGAGGGAGGAAGTCAGTGTGTGTTGTGTGGAAGGGAGGGAGGAAGGAAGTCAGTGTGTGTTGTGTGGAAGGGAGGGAGGAAGTCAGTGTGTGTTGTGTGGAAGGGAGGGAGGAAGGAAGTCAGTGTGTGTTGTGTGGAAGGGAGGGAGGGAGGAAGTCAGTGTGTGTTGTGTGGAAGGGAGGGAGGAAGGAAGTCAGTGTGTGTTGTGTGGAAGGGAGGGAGGAAGTCAGTGTGTGTTGTGTGGAAGGAAGGGAGGAAGTCAGTGTGTGTTGTGTGGAAGGGAGGGAGGGAGGAAGTCAGTGTGTGTTGTGTGGAAGGGAGGGAGGAAGGAAATCAGTGTGTGTTGTGTGGAAGGGAGGGAGGAAGTCAGTGTGTGTTGTGTGGAAGGGAGGGAGGAAGTCAGTGTGTGTTGTGTGGAAGGGAGGGAGGAAGTCAGTGTGTGTTGTGTGGAAGGGAGGAAGTCAGTGTGTGTTGTGTGGAAGGAAGGGAGGAAGTCAGTGTGTGTTGTGTGGAAGGGAGGGAGGGAGGAAGTCAGTGTGTGTTGTGTGGAAGGGAGGGAGGAAGGAAGTCAGTGTGTGTTGTGTGGAAGGGAGGGAGGGAGGAAGTCAGTGTGTGTTGTGTGGAAGGAAGGGAGGAAGTCAGTGTGTGTTGTGTGGAAGGGAGGGAGGGAGGAAGTCAGTGTGTGTTGTGTGGAAGGGAGGGAGGAAGAAAGTCAGTGTGTGTTGTGTGGAAGGGAGGGAGGAAGTCAGTGTGTGTTGTGTGGAAGGGAGGGAGGAAGTCAGTGTGTGTTGTGTGGAAGGGAGGGAGGAAGTCAGTGTGTGTTGTGTGGAAGGGAGGAAGTCAGTGTGTGTTGTGTGGAAGGAAGGAGGAAGTCAGTGTGTGTTGTGTGGAAGGGAGGGAGGAAGTCAGTGTGTGTTGTGTGGAAGGGAGGGAGGAAGTCAGTGTGTGTTGTGTGGAAGGAAGGGAGGAAGTCAGTGTGTGTTGTGTGGAAGGGAGGGAGGAAGTCAGTGTGTGTTGTGTGGAAGGAAGGGAGGAAGTCAGTGTGTGTTGTGTGGAAGGGAGGGAGGGAGGAAGTCAGTGTGTGTTGTGTGGAAGGGAGGGAGGAAGTCAGTGTGTGTTGTGTGGAAGGGAGGGAGGAAGTCAGTGTGTGTTGTGTGGAAGGGAGGGAGGAAGTCAGTGTTTGTTGTGTGGAAGGGAGGAAGTCAGTGTGTGTTGTGTGGAAGGAAGGGAGGAAGTCAGTGTGTGTTGTGTGGAAGGGAGGGAGGAAGTCAGTGTGTGTTGTGTGGAAGGGAGGAAGGAAGTCAGTGTGTGTTGTGTGGAAGGGAGGGAGGAAGTCAGTGTGTGTTGTGTGGAAGGGAGGGAGGAAGTCAGTGTGTGTTGTGTGGAAGGGAGGAAGTCAGTGTGTGTTGTGTGGAAGGAAGGGAGGAAGTCAGTGTGTGTTGTGTGGAAGGGAGGGAGGAAGTCAGTGTGTGTTGTGTGGAAGGGAGGGAGGAAGTCAGTGTGTGTTGTGTGGAAGGAAGGGAGGAAGTCAGTGTGTGTTGTGTGGAAGGGAGGGAGGAAGTCAGTGTGTGTTGTGTGGAAGGAAGGGAGGAAGTCAGTGTTGTGTGGAAGGGAGGGAGGAAGTCAGTGTGTGTTGTGTGGAAGGGAGGGAGGAAGTCAGTGTGTGTTGTGTGGAAGGAAGGAAGGGAGGAAGTCAGTGTGTGTTGTGTGGAAGGGAGGGAGGAAGTGTGGCACTGATTTTAGGGGTGGGGGTGGGGGTGGTGTTGTCGTTGTGTTTTTGTATTGCCTGGGTGTTGTGATGTACACGCGATTGGATGTAGACTTTTCAATTGGTTCTTGTGTGGACATTGAGTTTTTGTATGTGCTTTTTGATGCAATGTCTTTTCATAATTCATCATGTTTCTTTCCGTATTATGATTGAATGAATGAATGAATGAATAAACACTCTTGGGCTAATTGGTCTATTGTAGTTCTGACAGACGCCGCAGGGTGGTTAAAGCGTTGGACGTTCAATTTGAGGGTCCCGGGTTCGAATATCGGTGGCGCCTGGTGGGTAAAGGGTGGAGATTTTCCCGATCTACTTGGTCAACATATGTGCAGACCTGCCAGTGCCTGAACCCCCTTCGTGTGTATACGCACGCAGAAGATCAAATACGCACGTTAAAGATCCTGTAATCCATGTCAGCGTTCGGTAGGTTATGGAAACAAGAACATACCCAGCATGCACACCACCGAAAACGGAGTATGGCTGCCTACATGGCGGGGTAAATAAACAAAACGTTCATGCACGTAAAATGTTAAATGTTACATGCTTGTCTCAGTGTGTAGGTGTGCGTGCCTGAAATCTGACTGAATGACACAGGAAACGAATGATGAGCGCCCAATGGCAGCCGTCAGTCGGCTCTACCCAGGTAGGCAGCCTGTTGTGTAAATGACTCTGTGTACGTAATGCGTTTAGAGCTTGGTCTTCGACCGAGCATAGGCACTATATAAATATCCATATCAATCAATCAATCAATCAATCAATCAATCACTCAATCAATCAATCAGTGATGTTCATCGTGATTTCAAAAAACAACAACTGACTGTCATTGTGGACTGCGAGTTCAGAACTGAGGTGTTCAGTTGAGGTTCAATGTGGCATTCCTTGTTTTCATTTTTATTTTTTTTTCTTCGTTTTATTTATTTTATTATTATTATTATTATTATTTTATTATTATTATTATTTTTTTTATACTAATGTTTGTTTGTTTGAAATAGCCTTGGAGATTGTTTCCCTATTGTCTATGTATTGCATTTGTCAAATGTGTCAAAGTCGTCATTCTGTTCTGTTGATGAGGTGTGAAGATCGAAACTGTTATGATTGTGATGATGATGTGTAAGAGAAAAAAACCCTTTCTACTACACGAGGGGAGAATGAGCTGATCAGTTTCTGTACCCAGGAGACAGTGAAGACCGTCGGTACATCTTCATTTCAAGTCAGCGATGGCGTGAGACAGGCCAAACAAACAGAGAAAAAGAAAAGAAAAAAGAAAGAAAGAAAGAAAGAAAGAAAGAAAGAAAAAAAAAGAAAAAGAAACCAAAGTGGGATCGGGAAGGAAACAGATGGTTCAGACAGACACGAGAGACCAGAAACAGATGGTTCAGACAGACACGACAGACCAGAAACAGATGGTTCAGACAGACCCGAGAGACCAGAAACAGATGGTTCAGACAGACCCGAGAGACCAGAAACAGATGGTTCAGACAGACACGAGAGACCAGAAACAGATGGTTCAGACAGACACGACAGACCAGAAACAGATGGTTCAGACAGACCCGAGAGACCAGAAACAGATGGTTCAGACAGACCCGAGAGACCAGAAACAGATGGTTCAGACAGACACGACAGACCAGAAACAGATGGTTCAGACAGACCCGAGAGACCAGAAACAGATGGTTCAGACAGACCCGAGAGACCAGAAACAGATGGTTCAGACAGACACGACAGACCAGAAACAGATGGTTCAGACAGACCCGAGAGACCAGAAACAGATGGTTCAGACAGACACGACAGACCAGAAACAGATGGTTCAGACAGACCCGAGAGACCAGAAACAGATGGTTCAGACAGACCCGAGAGACCAGAAACAGATGGTTCAGACAGACACGACAGACCAGAAACAGATGGTTCAGACAGACACGACAGACCAGAAACAGATGGTTCAGACAGACCCGAGAGACCAGAAACAGATGGTTCAGACAGACACGACAGACCAGAAACAGATGGTTCAGACAGACACGACAGACCAGAAACAGATGGTTCAGACAGACCCGAGAGACCAGAAACAGATGGTTCAGACAGACACGACAGACCAGAAACAGATGGTTCAGACAGACACGACAGACCAGAAACAGATGGTTCAGACAGACCCGAGAGACCAGAAACAGATGGTTCAGACAGACCCGAGAGACCAGAAACAGATGGTTCAGACAGACCCGAGAGACCAGAAACAGATGGTTCAGACAGACCCGAGAGACCAGAAACAGATGGTTCAGACAGACACGAGAGACCAGAAACAGATGGTTCAGACAGACACGAGAGACCAGAAACAGATGGTTCAGACAGACCCGAGAGACCAGAAACAGATGGTTCAGACAGACACGACAGACCAGAAACAGATGGTTCAGACAGACACGACAGACCAGAAACAGATGGTTCAGACAGACCCGAGAGACCAGAAACAGATGGTTCAGACAGACACGAGAGACCAGAAACAGATGGTTCAGACAGACACGACAGACCAGAAACAGATGGTTCAGACAGACCCGAGAGACCAGAAACAGGTGGTTCAGACAGACACGACAGACCAGAAACAGATGGTTCAGACAGACCCGAGAGACCAGAAACAGATGGTTCAGACAGACACGAGAGACCAGAAACAGATGGTTCAGACAGACACGAGAGACCAGAAACAGATGGTTCAGACAGACCCGAGAGACCAGAAACAGATGGTTCAGACAGACACGACAGACCAGAAACAGATGGTTCAGACAGACACGAGAGACCAGAAACAGATGGTTCAGACAGACCCGAGAGACCAGAAACAGATGGTTCAGACAGACACGACAGACCAGAAACAGATGGTTCAGACAGACACGACAGACCAGAAACAGATGGTTCAGACAGACCCGAGAGACCAGAAACAGATGGTTCAGACAGACACGAGAGACCAGAAACAGATGGTTCAGACAGACACGACAGACCAGAAACAGATGGTTCAGACAGACCCGAGAGACCAGAAACAGATGGTTCAGACAGACACGACAGACCAGAAACAGATGGTTCAGACAGACCCGAGAGACCAGAAACAGATGGTTCAGACAGACACGAGAGACCAGAAACAGATGGTTCAGACAGACACGAGAGACCAGAAACAGATGGTTCAGACAGACCCGAGAGACCAGAAACAGATGGTTCAGACAGACACGACAGACCAGAAACAGATGGTTCAGACAGACCCGAGAGACCAGAAACAGATGGTTCAGACAGACCCGAGAGACCAGAAACAGATGGTTCAGACAGACCCGAGAGACCAGAAACAGATGGTTCAGACAGACCCGAGAGACCAGAAACAGATGGTTCAGACAGACACGACAGACCAGAAACAGATGGTTCAGACAGACCCGAGAGACCAGAAACAGATGGTTCAGACAGACACGACAGACCAGAAACAGATGGTTCAGACAGACACGAGAGACCAGAAACAGATGGTTCAGACAGACACGAGAGACCAGAAACAGATGGTTCAGACAGACCCGAGAGACCAGAAACAGATGGTTCAGACAGACCCGAGAGACCAGAAACAGATGGTTCAGACAGACACGAGAGACCAGAAACAGATGGTTCAGACAGACAGGAGAGACCAGAAACAGATGGTTCAGACAGACAGGAGAGACCAGAAACAGATGGTTCAGACAGACACGAGAGACCAGAAACAGACGACACAGAGAGTTGGCTGTGGGCCAGTGGGTCGTGATTTCCAGATCGCATTCATCTTCTAGTCGCTCACACTCGGGTTTCTTCTTCTAAAAAATCTTCTTCTAGATTTTTCCCCTTCTTCTTCTACGTTCGAGGGCTGCAACTCCCACGTTGACCCGTACATGTAAGAGGAGAAGGAAGAGGATGAATTTTAATGTACCATCACACATGTTGGTGACTGTAGACATTTTGTCAGAGTGCTGAATTTATATATTTGAATGTTATTATTTAGGAGAGGAGGGAGATGGTGGGGGAGGGGAGTGCGGGAGAGAGGTGGGGGGGCGGGTGAATGGTGAGGTGGAGGAAACCGGGTAGATAAAGTGTGGAATCATAGATAAATATTTGAAATAGATATTTAAGTACAGTTAAAGAAGATTATATCTGGATAAAAGAAATACACGAGTCGGATTTTGCGTATATGTTTTTTTTTTTTTTTAGACCCCACTATGTTGGTTATACCATTTGGAGACACATTCGGGTTTAACGTCGACAACAACATCAGGCGATATGGCCAATGGGGATAACCATTCCAGAAAAAAGTGTGTGTGTGTGTGTGTGTGTGTGTGTGTGTGTGTTGATAATAATGACATTTATATAGCGTTAAATCTTGTGCAGAGAGAAAAAAAAATTCAAAAGCGCTTTCGCACCAGTCATTCACACACATGCAAAGAAGTGACGTTGTGGAAAGCCAGTCCAGTGTCACAGTGACACCACCAGAACGATAGAGACGTTGAAATTTGTGGTCTAAGAAAATGCCAGTTTTCCTGTACTGGATGTACGTGAATGGAACTCAAAAAGCATTTTGAAGTCCACCAGGTACCCCCTCAGAAACCATTTTGAAGTCAAGCAGGTACCCCCTCAGAAACCATTTTGAAGTCAAGCAGGTACCCCTTCAGAAACCATTTTGAAGTCAAGCAGGTACCGCTTCAGAAACCATTTTGAAGTCAAGCAGGTACCGCTTCAGAAACCATTTTGAAGTCAAGCAGGTACCGCTTCAGAAACCATTTTGAAGTCAAGCAGGTACCCCTTCAGAAACCATTTTGAAGTTAACCAGGTACCCCTTCAGAAACCATTTTGAAGTTAACCAGGTACCCCTTCAGAAACCATTTTGAAGTCAACCAGGTACCCCTTCAGAAACCATTTTGAAGTCAACCAGGTACCCCTTCAGAAACCATTTTGAAGTTAACCAGGTACCCCTTCAGAAACCATTTTGAAGTCAACCAGGTACCCCTTCAGAAACCATTTTGAAGTCAAGCAGGTACCCCTTCAGAATGAAATGTCACTACAGCATCTTGTTGACACCACACAGGGCTGCGTTTCTGCCCGCTTTGTTTTCTGCTTCAGCCTTTGTCTGTCAGCCGGGTGACTCGAAACGTTGTTGACAAATGGATTTTTCCTGAACATTTGTGGATGGGTGTCCATTGTGGTGCAAAGGGCCAAATGCATTCTATTTTGGTGGTGATCTGAATCGGTGTGATAATTCAGGGATATATATTTTTAATAAGAAAAAAAAAAGATTCTTCACTTTAGAGGCTTAAAGTATGAAGGCACATAAACCTTTACGGCCCTAGTGACAATGAATTCTTTTCTTCTTCTTCTTCTTCTTCTTCTCTCATCTCTTTGTTATGTCTTTTTTCTCTCTCTTTTCCCCCCTTGTAATCTGCCTTTTTACCATTGTCATGCTCAAACATTTTCAAGGCCATGCAACATAGAAATCACATACATGGTAGTTTCATGCACAATGTCTGAAAGAAGCGAGGTAGACACGATCTCATTCCCCCTCCCCCCTCTCCTCCTCTCTCTCTGTGGAGGCTTTGGTTTTATGGAATTTCTTTAAGAATGTTTACATTTGATTTTACCACTTGAGTTGTATGGGATTTGTATCAGTGCTCGGGTATCTTGATAGACATAGCTCACATCTTACGTAATTTGAGCTCGGTTTTAAAGATAAGATACAGATTCTTACACTTACATTATTTGAATTTAGAAATGGACAGTTTTGTTATGAACAGAATCGTATTGATTTTTTTTCCTCTCTTTTCATGATCTGGGATATCCATTTTCGTTGTACCAAACAACGCTACTTTTTCATTCACGGGGATCAGCGTATTGTCACGGGAGAAAATGAACTGTTTCTCATCAGTGTTTCCAAAAGTCGGAGAGTTTGGGGCAGGAGTAAAAAGCGTGTTCAATGTAATCAGTTTCTTGACACCAGTTGCACGCGTTTGTGTTTAACACCCCCATTTTTGCAAGCAGAATGTTCGTTGGGTAAATGAACAATGAATTCTTAACACTCACTGTGTCAAGGCGTAGGAAGACATGGACCAATCCTCCCCTTCCGCTGCTTTAGTTGATTAAACCTTCCGCGACTGAAGAAAGGTAGGCTTCCCATTCACGCCTGGTTGGGATGAGGAAAATCGGAATAAAGTGCTTTCCCCAAAATGACACAACACCATCCCGAAACGGGGCTTGGAACTCTGATGATCACAGGTGAACACTGGACCAGAGCAGAAGATGGTGCTTTACCTAGCCTGGACACCCAGGGGAGGAATTGAAGGAGTCTTTACAACGGGGAAATATGGGGAAATAATTAACTGATTCTTCAGCAGGGGTATAGCTAAACGATTCTTTACCACTGGGAAATTGGGGAAGTGTTAAAAGAATTTTTTATTTTAACCATTGTGAGATAGGAGGGATAATTGAACGATTGTTGACCATTATTTTGGAGATAGGGGAGTTTATCAAGGGGTTCTTTCCCATTAGGGCACAGGGGGTGTGGTTAAAGGATTCATGACCATTGGGAGATAGGGGAGTTTATCAAGGGGTTCTTTCCCATTAGGGCATAGGGGGTGTGGTTAAAGGATTCATGACCACTGGGAGATAGGGAAGATGACTGAAGGGTTGTTTACAATTTCGGGGTACTGGAGATACGTCAACGATTCTTAATCACTGGGATGTATGGAAGATAATGAAAGAATGTTTTCAGCATTGGGAGTTAGGGTGGGTAATCAAACGATTCTTTACCACCGACAGATTGGAGAGGTGACTGAAACTATTCTTTACCCATTCGGAGGTAGGGGCGACAATTAAACAATTATTTACCACAAATTTGGAGATATGTGATTTGTACAGGATTCTCTTCCCCTGGGACAGACATAGGGGAGGCTATTAAAGGATTCTTTAATTAACCTTCGTGGCGAAGGTGAGTCAATTAAAGTATCGTTTGGCATTGGGAGATAGGGGAGGTAACTGAATGGTTCTGTGCCACTAAGAGGGAACGTGATTAAAGGATTCTCTCCACTGGAATGTTTCCTTTCTCTCGGGAAGGTAATTGAATGGTTCTGTGCCACTCAGAGGGAACGTGATTGAAGGATTCTCTCCACTGGAATGTTCCCTTTCTGCATTAACTGTGTGAAGAGTCACTGTGGCACCGCTCAGATGAACTGCCCACCTGATTCCTCCAGGTCTACTGGCTGTGGGTCAAAGTCTGGGTCTCTGCTAATGGTTTTCCTGAGTGATTCGCAATGTTGCCAGCCCATCGGGATTTTTTTTTTCTTTCTTTCTGTTTTCTCCTTCGTCAGTTGAGTTGTTCTCGTTAGCTACTGGTAACAATGTAACCCGGTACTACCTGCTGTATGTAATCAGTAAACTCAACAAAAAAATGCTGTTTAGAAAGGGATGAGCTTGGCTGAATCCAGGGGGTGATTTAAAGAACTCTTTACCACTATCGGACAGGGTAGATGATTTTAAAAAGGTTCTTTATCTGCGAAAAGACAGACAGACAGACACACAGACACAGACACAGACACAGACACACGCACACACACAGAGAGTTACTTTTTTTTAAAACAGAAAAACCACGTCACACACTGTTAAAAACAATTTTACAGATTTAACACCTGCGGTCTGAAAAACGACAACCCCCTATCTGTGTGTGTGTGTGTGTGTGTGTGTGTGTGTGTGTGTGGAAACACATACGTAAACGACGAAATTATTGATGGAGAAAGTAGAGGTGTATATATATATATATATATATATATATATATCTATCTGTGTGTGTGTGTGTGTGTGTGTGTGTGTGTGTGTGTGTGTGACAGACAGACAGACAGACAGATTACAGAGAGACTCAGTGAGTGACACACTTGAAAAATGATACTGGAGAAACTTTACATTTAAGTGCAGTACCGTATCTTTGAAAGAAAGAAAAAGCCATAATGCGTGATTACTGATTTTTTGTTGTTGAAAATAATGCATTGCATTGTATTGTATTACTTTTATTTTCGTAAGGTAATTATTTGTCTGTGTGAAACTCGAGCTGCTCTCCTCAAGGAGAACGCGTCGATACAGTGCAGCCCCACATATACCTGACTGATCTTCAGTGCAGCACCACATATACCTGACTGATCTACAGTACACCACATATACCTGACTGATCTACAGTGTAGCACCACATATACCTGACTGATCTACAGTGCAGCACCACATATACCTGACTGATCTACAGTGTAGCACCACATATACCTGACTGATCTACAGTGTAGCACCACGTATACCTGACTGATCTACAGTGCACCACATACACCTGACTGATCTACAGTGTAGCACCACATATACCTGACTGATCTACAGTGTAGCACATATACCTGACTGATCTACAGTGCAGCACCACATATACCTGACTGATCTACAGTGTAGCGCCACATATACCTGACTGATCTACAGGCAGCACCACATATACCTGACTGATCTACAGTGTAGCACCACATATACCTGACTGATCTACAGTGTAGCACATATACCTGACTGATCTACAGTGCAGCACCACATATACCTGACTGATCTACAGTGTAGCACCACATATACCTGACTGATCTACAGTGTAGCACCACGTATACCTGACTGATCTACAGTGTAGCACCACATATACCTGACTGATCTACAGTACAGCACCACATATACCTGACTGATCTACAGTACACCACGTATACCTGACTGATCTACAGTGCAGCACCACATATACCTGACTGATCTACAGTGTAGCACCACATATACCTGACTGATCTACAGTGTAGTACCACATACACCTGACTGATCTACAGTGTAGCACCACATATACCTGACTGATCTACAGTGTAGCACCACATATACCTGACTGATCTACAGTGTAGCACCACATATACCTGACCTATCTACAGTGTAGCACCACATATACCTGACTGATCTACAGTACACCACATACACCTGACTGATCTACAGTGTAGCACCACATATACCTGACTGATCTACAGTGTAGCACCACATATACCTGACTGATCTACAGAGCACCACATATACCTGACTGATCTACAGTGTAGCACCACATATACCTGACTGATCTACAGTGCACCACATATACCTGACTGATCTACAGTACAGCACCACATATACCTGACTGATCTACAGAGCACCACATATACCTGACTGATCTACAGTGCACCACATATACCTGACTGATCTACAGTACAGCACCACATATACCTGACTGATCTACAGAGCACCACATATACCTGACTGATCTACAGTGTAGCACCACATACACCTGACTGATCTACAGTACAGCACCACATATACCTGACTGATCTACAGTGCACCACATATACCTGACCTATCTACAGTGTAGCACCACATATACCTGACTGATCTACAGTGTAGCACCACATATACCTGACCTATCTACAGTGTAGCACCACATATACCTGACTGATCTACAGTGCACCACATATACCTGACCTATCTACAGTGCAGCACCACATATACCTGACTGATCTACAGGCAGCACCACATATACCTGACTGATCTACAGTGTAGCACCACATATACCTGACTGATCTACAGTACACCACGTATACCTGACTGATCTACAGTGTAGCACCACATATACCTGACCTATCTACAGTGTAGCACCACATATACCTGACTGATCTACAGTACACCACATATACCTGACTGATCTACAGTGTAGCACCACATATACCTGACCTATCTACAGTGTAGCGCCACATATACCTGACTGATCTACAGGCAGCACCACATATACCTGACTGATCTACAGTGTAGCACCACATATACCTGACTGATCTACAGTACACCACGTATACCTGACTGATCTACAGTGTAGCACCACATATACCTGACTGATCTACAGTACACCACATATACCTGACTGATCTACAGTGCACCACATATACCTGACTGATCTACAGTGCACCACATATACCTGACTGATCTACAGTGTAGCACCACATATACCTGACTGATCTACAGTGCACCACATATACCTGACTGATCTACAGTGTAGCACCACATATACCTGACTGATCTACAGTGCACCACATATACCTGACCTATCTACAGTGTAGCACCACATATACCTGACTGATCTACAATGTAGCACCACATATACCTGACTGATCTACAGTGTAGCACCACATATACCTGACTGATCTACAGTGCACCACATATACCTGACCTATCTACAGTGTAGCACCACATATACCTGACTGATCTACAGTGTAGCACCACATATACCTGACCTATCTACAGTGTAGCGCCACATATACCTGACTGATCTACAGGCAGCACCACATATACCTGACTGATCTACAGTGTAGCACCACATATACCTGACTGATCTACAGTGTAGCACATATACCTGACTGATCTACAGTGCAGCACCACATATACCTGACTGATCTACAGTGTAGCACCACATATACCTGACTGATCTACAGTGCAGCACCACATACACCTGACTGATCTACAGTACACCACGTATACCTGACTGATCTACAGTGCACCACATATACCTGACTGATCTACAGTGTAGCACCACATACACCTGACTGATCTACAGTGTAGCACCACATACACCTGACTGATCTACAGTGTAACACATATACCTGACTGATCTACAGTACACCACATATACCTGACTGATCTACAGTGTAGCACCACATATACCTGACTGATCTACAGTGTAGCACCACATACACCTGACTGATCTACAGTGTAGCACCACATACACCTGACTGATCTACAGTGTAGCACCACATACACCTGACTGATCTACAGTACACCACATACACCTGACTGATCTACAGTGTAGCACCACATACACCTGACTGATCTTCTTTTGTTTCATGCGCAAATGGTATCGATGAATGTGAGAGAGAAAGAATAATAAATCCAAACCCAGATGTCGTCGTTTTTCATAAAGAAGTGGACGAAGCGTCACGAAACTGTCTGGAGTTTTGACTGTTAACCTTAACGGGTATATGCTTAGGGTGAGAGTAGTGCTGACTGTTAACCTTATCGGGTATATGCTTAGGGTGAGAGTAGTGCTGGGGAGGGGGGGGGGGGGGGGGGGCAGGGGTTAGCAGTGAGGAAGTGAGTTGAAAAATCTTTCAGTAATGGTCACGTTAGCCGATTTAATCATCCATAGGGAAGGTTAGCACACACACACACACACACACACACACACACACACATACATATATATATATAACAATAGAAAAAAAAAGGGAAAACAACAAAACAGTTTTTTACATGCCCGACCGGTTTCGACCACTGGTCTTCGTCAAGGGCGTTTACTGGTATGTCAAAATGCAACACACACACACCAACAAAGAAAACAAAAAGGTTAACAAATCTCATGAAAACAAAAACTGCACCCAGAGCATGCAACGTGAAAAAACAAAACAGTGTGAAGTGTTGCTTGGGGAACAGGAAGAGAGGCTGGTGAGTAAAGTAGTCAGACAGGACAAGAGAGAGGTCAAGAAAAATAGGCAGAAAAAAGGAGAGGGAAAAAGAAAGAGAGACAGAGAGGGAGGGGGTTAGGGAGGGAGAAGAGACTGTGAGAGAGGAGGAGAGAGAGGGAAAGACAGAGAGAGAGAGAGAGAGAGAGAGGGGGGGGGGGTTAGGGAGGGAGAAGAGACTGTGAGAGAGGAGGAGAGAGAGGGAAAGACACAGAGAGAGAGAGAGAGAGAGAGAGGGGGGGGGGAGAAAGAAGGAGAGAGGGGAAGAGACAGACGGACAGACAAAGAGATGGCAGACAATGAGAGAGAGAGAGAGAGAGAGAGAGAGAGGGGGGGGGGGGAGAAAGAAGGAGAGAGGGGAAGAGACAGACGGACAGACAAAGAGATGGCAGACAATGAGAGAGAGAGAGAGAGAGAGAGAGAGAGAGAGGGTTGTTATTGATAACACAATGTTAATATAATCATCCCCACCAACCCACCCATCCCCATTGTAATGTGGCCCAAGGCCGATGTACATTACATATATATATATATATATATATATATATATATATATATATATATATATATATATATATATACATAGGGTAGATGGACAGTAACACCTGACAGCTGCTTGCTTGGCGTCACGACGAAGGATGATGCTAGAGTTTTAGGACAACTGTCAGCCGAAGCTAAAGAGTGAAAAGTTTTACCACATCTCTTTCTATATATACCCTATATCATTGTTTTTCTCTCTCTCCCTTCTTCTTCTAATGAAATCTCAATATCGAAGTGATACCCAAACAAATGAAAACCGAGAAGGTCGATTACAAATTGTTTATTAAGCTAATTCTGGAGCTTCGTTTCGTTTCTTATGTACATTCGATCTGATATTGTTAGTTTTGTCTTGTGGTATTCTTTCTCGTGAAGACGCTCCTCTTCCTCACCTCCACCTGAGGCCTTTGGAGACTGGGTTTAGGCAGGGGTTCTTTGCATGATCCACGGCAAGGTTTGGGAAGCTGGTTCTTGCAGCTGGCTGGAATTAGCGTGTAGCTGCTGCTCAACCCAAGCCCCTTCCGCCACCTGTCTATGTCTCTCTCTCTCCCTCTCTCCCTCTCTTTTTCCTCCCCTTCTCTCTCTACCCCTCTCTCTGTCTCCGAGTCTCTCTCTCTTTCTCTCAAAAACTTGCACATGCGTGTGCATGCGCGCGCACAAACACACACACGTACTCACAGACACACAGACACACACACACACACGTTCCTACACACACACACATGTTCCTACACACACACACACACACACACACACACACACACACACACACACACACATCACAAGCTTACACAATCGATGTTGGACAGTGTTCATGTTGTTTTGGAAGACATGAAACCCAGACACCACTGACGTTCCGCTGACAGTCTGCTCTGCGACACTCCTGTTCTGCCTTGATGAGCTGTTCAGCGTCACTCCTGTTCTGCCTTGGGGAGCTGTTCAGCGTCACTCCTGTTCTGCCTTGATGAGCTGTTCAGCGTCACTCCTGTTCTGCCTTGATGAGCTGTTCAGCGTCACTCCTGTTCTGCCTTGATGAGCTGTTCAGCGTCACTCCTGTTCTGCCTTGGGGAGCTGTTCAGCGACACTCCTGTTCTGCCTTGGGGAGCTGTTCAGCGTCACTCCTGTTCTGCCTTGGGGAGCTGTTCAGCGTCACTCCTGTTCTGCCTTGGGGAGCTGTTCAGCGACACTCCTGTTCTGCCTTGATGAGCTGTTCAGCGTCACTCCTGTTCTGCCTTGATGAGCTGTTCAGCGTCACTCCTGTTCTGCCTTGGGGAGCTGTTCAGCGTCACTCCTGTTCTGCCTTGATGAGCTGTTCAGCGACAGCTCTGTACCACTGGCATTGTGAGACGTACCACGAGCACGGTAAGATGTACCTTGCGCTCGGTGGGATGTACCATGGGCACGGTGAGATGTACCACAGACACTTTTAGATGTACCACAGACACGGTATGTACCATGGGCACGGTGAGAATGTATCACGGACACGGTGATATGTACCACAGACACGGTATGTACCATGGGCACGATGAGATGTACCACAAACATGGTGAGATGTACCATGGGCACGATGAGATGTACCACAGACATGGTGAGATGTACCACAGACACGGTGATATGTACCACTGGCATGGTGATATGTACCACAGACACGGTGATATGTACCATGGGCACGATGAGATGTACCATGGGCACGGTGATATGTACCACAGACATGGTGAGATGTATCACGGACACGGTGATATGTACCACAGACACGGTATGTACCATGGGCACGATGAGATGTACCACAAACATGGTGAGATGTACCACAGACACGGTGATATGTACCATGGGCACGATGAGATGTACCACAGACATGGTGAGATGTACCACAGACACGGTGAGATGTACCACAGACACGGTGATATGTACCATGGGCACGATGAGATGTACCACAGACATGGTGAGATGTACCACAGACACGGTGATATGTACCATGGGCACGGTGATATGTACCATGGGCACGGTGAGATGTACCACAGACACGGTGATATGTACCATGGGCACGATGAGATGTACCACAGACACGGTGAGATGTACCACATACACGGTGATATGTACCATGGGCACGGTGAGATGTACCATGGGCACGGTGATATGTACCATGGGCACGGTGAGATGTACCACGGGCACGGTGAGATGTACCACGGGCACGGTGAGAGATGTACCATGGGCACGGTGAGATGTACCACGGGCACGGTGAGATGTACCACGGGCACGGTGAGAGATGTATCATGGGCACGGTGACATGCACTATGGGCACGATGAGATGTACCACGGGCACGGTGAGATGCACGGTGAGATGTACCATGGGCACGATACGAACCACTATTAGCACGGTGAGATGCACTATGCACTATGGGCACGGTGAGATGCACTATGGGCACGGTGAGATGCACTATGGGCACGGTGAGATGCACTATGGGCACGGTGAGATGCACTATGGGCACGGTGAGATGCACTATGGGCACGGTGAGATGCACTATGGGCACGGTGAGATGCACTATGCACTATGGGCACGGTAAGATGCACTATGGGCACGGTGAGATGCACTATGGGCACGGTGAGATGCACTATGGGCACGGTGAGATGCACTATGGGCACGGTGAGATGCACTATGGGCACGGTGAGATGTTCCAAGGGCATGATGGGAGGGAGGTGACCTGACGGCACTGGGCACGGGCCTGTGTGGGGGTATCCAGCAGGACGTGATACAGACACCGTTTCCAGCTGCTTCAGCGGGGAGGATGCACTGAGGTCGTTGAGCTGAGGGTGGAGTGCGGGCCCTCTCTCCCTGAAGGCGGCCAGGCCTGCTACAGAACGGAAGCTACGTACGTTCCTCCTCTCCCTGTGCTTTGGCTGCAGACAGCTGTGTGTCCACCATACGGCAGTGGTGTGATGGATGGCAGGCTATAGAATAGGATAGAACCGAATAGAGAAGGATATTACCAAGTGTACCGGGAGTAACATGGAATATTGGGGGTAGGAGGGAGTAGGGTAGTACATAAAAAGGTAACAAACATAAATCGAAAGCCACACATATGCATAGATACAGTATAATTTTGGATATGTACATGTGCACATCAATATAATTATGAAGTTGCACACACACATAGGCCGCATATTACACGTTACATATGGACGGGGCTGCTGACCAGATAATCCAGTAGCCCACAGTGGGAGACACTGCTCGGGTTTATCCTCTTCTCAGCACAGACCCCAGTCAAGGCAGAGGCCACTGCAACATGCAGGGTGGTTAACACTCTGGGATGGACTGAACGTTTCTAACACGTCAAGGACCTTAGATGCTGAAGGCAGAGGTGGCTCATCACAGTTGAAGTTTTCACATTACCAGCAATCCGCAGTTTGCATCTTAGGTCATTGGCATGCTGGAGTAAGGTGGTAAAACTCGTCCTAAGAACTGGAATCCTGTCAGTTGATTCTTTGTATTTGGAGGAGGACGGAAAAGTATTAAAAAAAAGAAAAAGAAAAAAGAAGGATTTTGATGCGTTGAGGAAGAGTGATGACGATAAGAACTAGTTCCAATGAAGGATGAAGAAATGGAAAGTGAATCCGGACTTTGTTGGCTATTATCTTGGAGAAGTCATAGTCACCGATATTTCGTAAATGTGGACCTGACAGCTTGGCCTCTATTGCAAATCACCGAGACCTCGCGACTTTGCAAACTCGCTTATCTGCAGGATAGTCTCCGAACAATAATAAGTATATGCACGAACTTGCCTGTGTGATTTCCTTGGTCAACAGACCATGCACTATGGACCCTGCCGGGTTTGACAGGTCTGTGTTGTGAAAGGACATACTGCCTTGAATTTTACGGTCTGACAATTATTAAATTTTGGTCAGTTCTGGTATGCCAGGTTGCGTCCTGTCAAACCTGGCCTTTCGTATGTCTTAAAACAGGCTTGATGTCACTAAGGGTGTACACTTACAGACATCAATTCTGGATGCTGTAAGACCAGCACAGCCCTTGAGGGCACTGTCCTCCACCCCCCTCCCCACCTTCCCCAGTGCCCCCCGGGTGGTGCCACGTCTTCACACTTGGCATCGTCATTCCCGCGGACAGTGCCAGGAAGTCAGGGTCGTTGTCTTGGATGAAAGCGTTGTAAGCTTGGTAGGAGGAGAGGGGATGGTGGTGGTGGTGGTGGGGGGGTGTTTAATGTTCCGTCACATATACTGGTGATTATAGACATTTTGTTAGAGTATTGACTTTTATTTTACATTTGAGTCTTATCGTTAAGAAGAGGAGGAGGAGGGGCATGAATAGTGAGTTGGGGGGGTGGGGTGGGGGGGGGGGGGGTGACCGGGGGTGGGAATGGGGGGGGGTGAATTTTGAAACAAATATCTAAATGCAGTTACAGAAAATTACTTAATGGAGATCTTGTCATCTTCCCT
Organism: Babylonia areolata; assembly: GCF_041734735.1. Lineage (NCBI taxonomy): Eukaryota > Metazoa > Mollusca > Gastropoda > Neogastropoda > Buccinidae > Babylonia > Babylonia areolata. The sequence goes on along the minus strand of NC_134882.1, from coordinate 54,565,375 downwards.
TTCTGTGCCGCTGACTGAGCGTTTAATACACAGGGAGTAATGTGTGTTGACTTCCTTCACTACATGCACAGTAAAGTGCGCTCATTGCCTTTAATGTTCCGTTTCGTCTGACACACACAGTAAACTGTGCTCATTTCGATAGTACACGCACTGTAGAATTAGCTGATTTCGTATGATACACACGCAATAAAGTGTATCTATGCATACATACACACAGGTAGACATGCAGATATACATTCATACACACACGATGCACACATATAGAGAGGGACAGACAGGTAGGTAGGTAGGTAGGTAGGTAGAGAGAGAGAGAGAGAGAGGGAGAGAGAGAGAGCACAACTGTTCCCATTTACCCTCGAACCCCACCGCCGCGACGTCATCGAAGCTAGAGAAAGACAACAGAGTAAAGGAAAACACGCAGCACCTACGCACGCACATATCATGCACTGCCCCCACACTCCAATCATCCCACACCTCACCGCCTTCACCAGAGAGAAAAGAAAAAAGAAAAGAAAAGAACAAGACGCACGAGCTAGCTGCAGACCAAAGACATATGTTTTCTCTCGGTATGGCCATGTCACGATCACAGCATTTCTCAGCGAGTCAATCAGTAACGGCATGACCGCCTTCTCTGTCGGTCCATCCACCCAAGCGATGTGGAAATTTTGGCTCGCGTACCCTGCCTTGCCTTGCCTTGCCTTGCCTGCCGCCACAGAAAATAAGGGCCACATGCTAACTCACCGACTGACCGCCGACGAAGAAGAAGAAGAAGACGAGCGGTCATTATTATGACAGCAAGAACAGCAACTCTTACCTGTACACTCTGCAAACCGACCCGCAACCCCCCTCCGCTGGGCAATTATGGGGCTTTTTCTGCTTCATTGCACACAGCCATTTGGACAGGGCACATCTATTATGACAGACATGGGGAAGGAAGCTTCACACACAAAAAAATTATGTGTCTAATTTTTGGCTGGGGATGTTTGTATCTGCAGTCTTACCTAACGACGGAGGTGGGTACTAACTAACTAACTACTGAAAGCTGGACTCCTGAACAGAAGCACCGCAACACAGCACACCACGGCCACACAACAGAAGGCTGTTGTTCGCAAATGCAGTTTTCCGGCACTAATTATACTGACTTTGCTGTTGCTGTTCTGTTCAGTTTGTTTTGGTTTGGCCTTACAGGGCTGGGTTTCATCAGCGATCTTTGCGGCGATAAGTTTGCTTTGCGTTAATTAAGAATGCTCCCAGGTCTGTGGAACTGTACTGAACAGTGGAATTAGCGTTGAGTTAGGAACGCTGCAAAGTTCGCGCATGCAGCTCACCTCAGGTGCACCACTGAAAGTTATGTGCACACCTGCTTGTGCCTGAACCCCCTTCGTGTGTGTACGCACGCCAGAAGATCAAATATGCACGTTAAAGATCCTGTAATCCATGGCAGCCCTCTTTCTCCTATATCTTGGCCAAGTAGTTTTGGAACAAACTGCCTTCCATCTCAGTCTGTCGCGCGCATTCCCCAGTTCAGTTTTCGAAAAAAGAAAAAAACAAACAAACAAACAAACAAACAAACAAAACAAACAAACAACCCCCCCCAAAAAAAAAAACAACCAAACAAACAAACAAACAAACAAAAAAAACAAAAAACAACAACAACAACAACAAACAAACAAACAAAAAACAACCAACCAACCAACCAAACAAAAAACAAAAAACAACCAACAAAAAACAACCAACCAACCAAACAAACAAAAAACTACCAAACAAACAAAAAACAACCAACCAACCCAAACCCAGAAAATTATCTGCCTATCGTCTTGTTGTTGATGTGCTAATTGAACTTCTGTTGGCTGTGTTGTATGTGTGTGTATGCATA
>NC_134882.1:54545999-54558499 GCF_041734735.1 Babylonia areolata | reverse complement strand
CAACATTGGCGTAAAATGTTTGCCAGCCGGTATAGTCAAACAGATGTTGATTGCCGTCACCTCAATGTAAGTAGATTCAGAAGGAGGCGACAGGGAATTTCACGCTAAAGATTCTGACTGTATGTAGAACCATAAATGTTGCAAGAAATGAAATGTCAATGAGACTGGCAAGAGAGAGAGAGAGAGAGAGAGACAGAGACAGAGAGAGCGAGACAGAGAGAGACAGAGACAGAGAGAGAGGAGGGCTCAGGGGGAAACGTTGGTGACGTCAAAGCGCGTGACTCTCCGCGCGTGTGAGGAAAGAAAGACTGTATCCAGGGCGACATTAGAAGCGATATTGATTGTAGGTACGTCTGAGACCCGCATTAGTGACCACTTTATCAATATGACATTGCCTGTAATCCTCAGGAATCTCAGAAAATTGGTCTATGGATGCCTTCTTGAGATGGAACACTAAACACTGATCCCCTTACCTTCACCCCCCGCCTACATCCTCTTCCTAATGACGTACACTTGTTTAATTGATCATTTCCTGATCCAGATATGAAACGCCACCACAATCCTTCGGATCCATTTCTGTACCTTCCCCTATATGATTCCACACATTTTCATAAGAAAAAGTGTGCTGTCAAAGTGAACCCGCTAACTGTTAAGTATCGCCCCTTATCAAATGGCGGCGAAAATTCCTATTATACCACCACTACCACCACCGCCACCAACTACTACTGCTGCAACGGTTGCTGCTGTCACCACTACTTCTGCTGCTGCTGCTGTTGTTGCTACTACTACTTCTGTTGCTGCTACTGCTGCAACTTCTGTTGCTGCAACTACTGCTGCTACTAGCACGACAACTGCTGCTGTTACTACTAACGGATATTTATCATGCGTTCTACATCCTTACCACAAAGGCACAGAGCGCTAACAATTGATATCAATTAGAGGAGGAATGGTTATAAAACTTATTCAAGAACAACAACAAAGAAACAAAAAGGGGACTCTATAATGATAATAATAATAATAAATCGCAAGGCAAAATTCTCCCTAAAAATCAAACACACGAACAAACCAAAAGACAATACGGCAACGCAAACCCGGATCGGTCACCACATCCGCATTAGAGCAATCTCTAATCTTAAGCCCATACTGTGGTGCATGCAGTGTAGTGTAGTGTAGTGTAGTGTAGTGTAGTGTAGTGTAGTGTAGTGTAGTGTAGTGTAGTGTAGTGTAGTGTAGTGTAGTGTAGTGTAGTGTAGAGCATCATATCTAATCGTGATTCATTGTATTGTATTACATCAACAAAGCCAACAAAGCCAACAAGATCCTAGGCTTCCTTCGGCGCAAACTCAAGATAGGAAACAGGAAGACAAAGGAAACAGTGTACAAAGCTCTTGCTCGACCCATCCCTGAGTTCGCTGCGTCTGTGTGGGACCCCTATCTGGCCAGTGACATCCAGGCCATCGAAAAGGTCCAGCGCCGAGCAGCAAGATGGGTCACAAACCGACATCGACAGACGTCTTGTGTCAGCTCTATCCTTACCTCCCGCAGCTGGTACCCCATACAAGTCAGACGGAAAAAGGCTTGCCTAGAGATGTTTTACAAGTTCCACCATGGTGTCATCTCCATCAACTCAGTCTGCCTACCAACACCATCAGACAGCAGGCTGAGCTCCGAAAAAACAAACAAACCCAAAACCACCACCTGCAACTACGACCACCCTGCCTGCAGGACGCAGTACAGACAGATGTCTTTCTTCCCCCGTACCATCCCGGAATGGAATACACTGCCCCAGGAGGTTGTCACAGCCGAGTCGCTGGACTGCTTCAAGTCCAGACTGGCCTACTGCCTGTGACACAACAGAGTAGATTTAATCGACCCCAACTACCCCTCACATTTAGTACCCGCCCCCCCCCTGCCTGCCAGCAAACCCGCTTCCCCCACCCTCCGCCCCTCACCCCACCCACTTTTTCCCCCCACTGGTAAGTAGTGTCGTAGAAGGCTAGGGCTGTGCCGGTCGGGTGTGTTCTGGATAGCTGGACTGAGATGGTGAACACACCAGTGGACGCCCCATCTCCCTTGTCAATTAACAGCACACCCCTCGGCAGTCCAGTTCAATTGCGCGCAACAGCAACCTCCCACAAAACGACAGTTTTCATCAACATACTGATGTTGGTCGTCAAGTGGAAGAAGAAGATTAACTGTCACAGATTTCTGTGTATGAAATATGATGTGCTTTATCCTGGAAAAGCGCAACGTCAAAATCTGACGCCACCCATTTTACCATCAGTATTTCTTTCTGTTCGAATGTGAATTTCCGAAGATTTTACTTTTGCAGTTTCACCAGGAACAAATGCGCGTTAAATGTTTGCTCGTTTCAATCGAGGGCAGTAAAAAAACCCCAAAAAACCAAACAACAGCAACAACAAAACCCCAACATATTCTTGCGGAAATGGAAGCCAGGATTCTTAGAGTTTAGCTGGCTGTTCCCTCCACTCCAGCAGGGTGAAACATCCCCCAACAGCATTATTGAAAGAAAAAGAAGAGGACGGAAACCTGACACAAAGAAATGAGAAAGCAAAAAACAACACAGGGTAGAACAGGCAGGTGCGGAGTGCAAAGATGTGTGTGTGTGTGTGTGTGTGTGTGTGTGTGTGTGTGTGTGTGTGTGTGTGTGAGGGAGAGAGAGAGAGAGCGAGAGAGAGAGTGAGTCTCTGAGTGTATGTATGTATGTATGTGTGTGTGTGTGTGTGTGTGTGTGTGTGTGTGTGCGCGCGCGCACGCGTGTATGTGTATGTGCGTGTGTGTGTGTGTGTGTGTGTGTGTGTGTGTGTGTGTGTGTGGAGAAGAGGAAGCGCTGTAAGGTTGAGATAGAGTGGAATGACTTTTCTCTCTTCTCCGATCTCGAATTACAGCTGCGCCTGTTTCCAGTATTGACAGAGTTACTGCCGGTGATGGAACGTGCTGTGCAGGGCTGGGGTGGGGTGTGTGTGTGTGTGTGTGTGTGCAGGGCTGGGGGTGGAGAAGTGGTACGTATTTCTGACTCATGGCGAAATAACCCAAGAAACATGACCCTCTCCCCCTCTCCCTTTCACCAGTAGTAGTTATATCATATGTCAGATTTATTTTTCTTAGGGGATAATTCCAGATAGGAAGGATATAAATCTGGGATAATGCCCAAATCGTTTCAACTCTGAATTTCATGTTTATGCACAATTCAGCTCCACCATCCAACCTTTTCTATGATTTGACAGGTCAGAGTCCAGTTAAAACAACAACAAACAAACAACAACAACAACAACAGCAACAACAAAACAAAATCTCTCTCTCTCTCTCTCTCTCTATATATATATATAGATAGATAGATAGATAGATAATGGAGGCGGTGGGGTCTCTTGGCCATTAACAGTGTGGAATTTCTTATCTATTCATCTACTTTTGTATCTGATTTTACTTCATTTCAAATTATTTTCCATCAAAAGTTCGTTGCGTTTCGCTGCTGGTCAGGCATCTGCTTAGCAGATGTGGTGTAGCGTATATGGATATGTCCGAAAGCAGAGACGCCTGATTGAGAAAGTGAACTAACTGAACTGGGGCGATGTTGCTGAGGTATAATTATTGTGAGTCTCTTACAAGAGAGACGCCATGATCAAATGGACTAGAAGATTGGCCCAGTGTTCACCAGAGATCGGGGTTCGAGGCCCCCGTTTCGGTACGATGCTGTTGTACCCTTGAACAAGGCGCTTTATTCTGATTTTCCTCACTCCACCTCAGATGTGAATGGGTACCTACATGAATTCGGTTTGGGGAGATTGAAACAGCGAAAGGAGAGGATTGGGTCCCTCCCCCCATCCCCCGCCCTCTTTCTGTGGAGGCTAGAACTAATACCCGGCGTCCCTGTACCGTCCAATCATTAATCTTACTGCTGATCTATGCTTCACTTCTTTTTGACTGATGACTCTTCACATAGAGCAAAAAGCGAAACTTGTGCAAAACGCGTTCAAGGCATTGGGGCGGGTCAAACCAGACACGATTTACCCCCGGGGGAGTTGTATTCACAGTGACAAGCAGGTGCTGTAAACAAGGCAAGGCGAGGCAAGGCCTTAAGGCAAGTTACCTTTGACATAAAACGGGCCCCGTGTGTACAGTTTAACGGGAAGGTTAAGTTATCTTCGCATTCAAGACAAGCACGGTGCACTAAGGCAGCTAACTCGTCTGTAATCCCAGTGACTCCGTTCCATGCATGCTCTTTTACTTTTCACCACACTACAGTTCAGAGCAATGTCGAGGGAGTTAGCAAAACACGGACTGTCCGCAAAGCACGCCTGTTTTCCCTCATCAAAAACAACGCTGCAAAAGGATCCGCCATGTTTAGGCTACCTCTGCTTCGTGGGCACTCACCCTTGGCAGGCAGAGGGCAAATTTTCCTTTGGGTTTGAAGACCCGCAGGTAGACTCGAGAGTTCCTGAAAACCGGATACTACTTGCCCTGGGCAGTTTGTCTTGCCCCAGATTGCCCGCACGTACACATTTACACGCAGGCACGGTGGTATCTGGAATACGGCCCCAGGATGGCCCTTTTAGGTGCGGGGGAAAAGTGAGAAGTGGTCATTCCAGGCCGGTACAATCCTTCGCGTGCTTGGTATTTGCAGCCGTGCAGTTTGCTTGGACTGTGAGGGTAGCTGAAGACATGAGAACGGCGAGCAGCTGGTTGCCTTGGCCAGGAAACAGTTGATTAGCTCCACATTTTTTAGGGGGGTCTGTTCGTCTTCTGTTTTTCTGTGGACTGATTGATGTCAGTCGATACAGCTCAGCGAGCACCTGTGGTTGGTACGCGTACTGACTGCCCTCTCAAATGGCTTGAGTCGTTGGTTTGCAGGCTTTGCTTTCTTCCTTTCAGTCTTCTTTCTTTCTTTTTTCTTTCCTTCCCACCAGCAATTCATCCATAACCATCCATTTTTTATGTTCTTCCTCTTATTCTTTCTTTGTTTTTTTTCTTCTTTCCATCCATCCAACCAGCGATTTCCTTCCTTTCTTTCCTTATTTTTTTTCTTTTGTACTTGCTTTTCTTCCTCTATCCATGCATCGTGCCATCCACATCCATCAAGATTTCCTTCATTGTTCTTTTGTTTCTTTACATCCACCCATCCATCCACCCATCCATCCATCCACCCATCCATCCATCTACCCATCCATCCATCCACCCATCCATCCATCCACCCATCCATCCATCTACCCATCCATCCATCCACCCATCCATCCATCTACCCATCCATCCATCTACCCATCCATCCATCCATCCATCTACCCATCCATCCATCCACCCATCCATCCATCCACCCATCCATCCATCCACCCATCCATCCATCTACCCACCCATCCATCTACCCATCCATCCATCTACCCATCCATCCATCTACCCATCCATCCATCCATCCATCCATCCATCCATCCACCCATCCATCCATCCACCCATCCATCCATCTACCCATCCATCCATCCATCTACCCATCCATCCATCCATCCATCCACCCATCCATCCATCCATCGTTTCTTTCTTTGTTCCTTCTTTTATTTCCTTTCTTTGTTTCCTTCCTTCCTTCCATCCATCCATCCATCCATCAACCCATCCATCTATTGTTTCTTTCTGTGTATCTTGTTTGGTCATGTTTTTCTTTCTTTTCATCAGCACACATACAGGCAGATTATTGTCAGCACGAAGCCAACAGAAACACGACGAACACGAAACGATCTTCATTAAAATGTGTAATTCTATCGCAGTGATTGAATTTCAATCGCGTGTGATTACTACCTTCTGCTCCTCCTCTTCCTCTCTCTCTCTCCCTCTTCTCCCAATAGCAAAACAGCACGTGGTCTCTCATGTTGCAATAATGCATTCATTGAGGGTTTTTTTTTTTTTTTCCCTATTGCTTATGTATTCGCAGTGTAAGAATCATCATTTTATTTATCTATTCATTTATTGATTTTTTCATATTTTCTTGTTTATTCATTCGTCTATTAATCTATCTATTTATCTATTTATCTATTTACAAACAACATCACTAAAACGACGTATTTTTGCCGATTGTTATTTCTCCTCCGAGTCGGTTGCTCTGTTGTTTTCAAGTGTGTTAAATGGTTTGGGAAATGAATACGTTGGTGCCAGTTCACAGAAAGTTGTTGATAACCTTTCAGGGAGACCTTTCGAATGCTTTGTATTAAGCTACTCTGCGAGTCCTGATGGTAAAAAAGTCAGTAACGAAACAAAACAAAACAAAACAAACAAAAAAACAAAAACAAAAAAAGGGGGGGGGGGGGGGGGGGGGGGAATTGCTTGATCCTCTGTGAAGACTTCGTTCCCAATCGCAAGGCATTTCATCGTGATCTCTAGTTTCAGTTTCAGTTTCGGCTTCAAGGAGGCGTCAAAGCGCGCGGAATGATCCATACGCGTTACACCGTGTCTGCGTAAAAAACCCACACAAAAAAACAAACAAACAAACAAACAAAAAACCAGAAAAGAAGGAAAGCTGGTCAGACAGATTTCGAGAGCCAAATAAAAGCACACAGATATACACATGGAAACACAGACACACACACACACACAAACACAGACACTCTCTCTCTCACACACACATACACACACGCGCACGCACGCACGCATACAGCTACTTGCTTGTGTGTGTGCGTGTGCACGAACACACATGACCAGTGAGAGAGACAGACAGACAGACAGACAGACAGATGAACAGAGAGTGAGGGGGAATCACACAAGCCAAGGTAGTGACGGTGGTGGTGGGTGGGTGGCTGATAACATTTCAGGTGGGGGGTTTGGGGGGTTGGTTTGGGGGGGGGGGGGAACATAGTTCCTGGGCTCCGCCAACCGGGTTTCTTTGATGGTGTACATAATTATTGACGGGTGGTTGTGAGTGAGGCTTTGCTGGTACTGCTCCCTCCTAACCGCGCTGGTTTAAACGTGTGTCTGGTTTGCTCGCTGGAGAGTGCCTGGATAACTCACTCAGTACGGCCAGCCCTCTCTTCTCCTCGACACAGACCCCTCGGATGTCCAGTGGGTGTCTGAATGACCCAACCTTTAGCTTCCGTCGTCAGAACTGTGGTATTCTTTGTAAACATTCACCTCTTCAGTATAAGAGCCTTCCACTTTCAATATTTTGATGATGGTAATTGAGGTGAAACGCTGTTAACGTCGTTTCTTTCGCCATTCGTATGGAGAGAGAAAAAGAAAGAGCGCGAGAAAGCCGGTGAAGTAACAGACTATTCGTAGACCCCGGGTTTTTTTTTCTTATTATTTTATCAAATTTTGTTGTTGTTGTTGTTGTTGTTGTTGTTTTACCCTGGGATGAAACCTGGCTTGTCCAGATACGTTGTGAGCAGTTGCTGGAGAAGCTTGTTCGCTTCAAGGGTCGAGTATCGTTTATCTAGTGGCGCGCTCACCGCAGTCGTGGCCCAGTGGATAAAGTGCGCGTGGAAGCGCTGGAGGGTTCCGGGTTTGATTCTATCCCCCCCCCCCCAGCCCCCGTCCCGCTCCTCGTTACACTTTTTAGGTGGTTTGGGTGCTGGTTCTTTTGTGTTTTTTTCCCCCCTATTATAAGTATATAAAGGGAGGTTTCGTTTTCGGCATGTAGTCTACGAACCACTCATAAAAAGAACCCACATGATTGCTGGAAATACCCACCGTGGCTGGATAACGAATGGGTGACCGATACTTGTAGGGATGAATTAAAAAAAAAAAAAAAAGATTGGGTGGCGCTTCACTGTGGTGACACGTTCTCCCGGGGAGAGTATGTGGGGGGGTTGGGGGGGGGGGGAGCAGCCCGAATTTCGCATAAAGAAATCTGTTCTTACAAAAAATAAAATATGATAGGTATACAGCATAAGACAAGACAAGACAAGACAACATAGCACAACGCAACACAAGACAAAACAAGACAACAACCACACACACACACACACAGACACACATACACACACAGACGCACACACACACACGCACACACACACAGACACACATAGACACGCACGCACACACACACACGCACACACACGCACACACACGCACACACACACACACACACACACACACACACACACACACACACAGGTAGACAGGCAGACAGGAGTAAACTTGCTGTTGCCTTCATTTTATCCTGCCTAGATTATTTAATTCTCTCTTAGCTGGCCTTCCCAGTGATAAACTCTTCAAGCTCCAGAAAATACAGAATCGTGCAGCTCGACTCGTCCTTAAAAAGTCGAGGAGAGAGAGTGTTACTGCTCTCCTGCGGACACTTCATTGGTTGCCTGTTCAAGCCAGAATTGAATATAAGGTTGCCTGCCTATGCTTTCAGTGCCTGAATTATGATACCACACCCTCATATCTTTCTGAGCTTATTAACCCGTACTTGCCAAACAGAACATTGAGATCTCTTGATTCCTCCCAGCTTACTGTTCCCCGATACTTCCTTAACTCCTGTGGAAAGAGGTCCATTTCCGTCTTCGGCCCAACAACTTGGAATTTTCTGCCAATTGCTCTCAGACAAACAACTCATCTATCTACCTTTAAAGCAAATCTTAAAAATTATCTCATTAAAAAAATAATTGCCATAACACAAATAGTGCTGTTGTCCCAGGCCCATGGCAATGTGAGTGTGTGTGATGGGAGACTAGAGAGAATGGGGGTGGGTAGATGGATGGTGGTGGTGTGGTTCGAAATGGAGAATGACCCGATTTTTACCCCTTTTACCTTTTCTACCCAAACTTTAATTTTACAATTTTTACAAAATCTGTGGCATGCAGATTACAATTATGTTCCTTTTTACATGTATGTATTTTAAGTGAAAATTGCTGTAATCTCAGCCGTTCTGTGTGTGTCTGTGCGTGTGTTTGTGCGTGTGTGTTAGTGTGAGTGTTGGAGTGTAACAGTTGTAGTATTGATAGTATGTTACTTGGTGAGTTTTATGCATTGTGTTTTTATAATATTAATGATTCTGTTTTATGTTTCTGCTACTGTTTATATGCTTTCTTGTTTCACTTTAGGTATTAGATTGTAAAGCGCTTAAAGCTTGCTTATGATTGTATTATAGCGCTATATAAAAAATAAAATATTATTATTTATTATTATTATTATTATTATTATTATTATTATTATTATTATTATTATTATTTTTATTCTTATAAAGAACAGAGAGGCTGAGAGAGAGGTTGAGAGGCAAAGACTGGGATGGAGACAGGGATACAGACAGAGAAACAAATAGACAGATATCTAGTTAGATATTCTTGTCCTAGTTTTAAAACATATCTGATGTTGACAAAAAATGAATTTGTTAAAGTTGAGAGAGAGAGAGAGAGAGAGAGAGAGAGAGAGAGAGAGAGAGAGAGAGAGAGATAGACACACAGACAGACAGAGACAGAGAGGTAAAGAACAGAGAGGTTGAAAGAGAGGCTAAGAGGAAGAGAAAGAGACAGAGAGAGAGATGGAGAGAGAGAGACAGACAGAAAGACAGAGAGACACAGACAGACAGAGAAAGAGAGAGTGTGTGTGTGTGGGGGGGGGGGGGGGGGGGGGTGGGGGTGAGGGGGGTAGGAGGGATAGAGGCAGGAAGGCGAAAAAGAAAAGAAACCCAAACCAGAAACAAAACAGAGTGACAAGCTGAACCCAACCAATTTGATAGAGGGAAAGGGCAAAAGAAAACAGGATTAAAAAACGATGGACAAGCCGAACCAAATCAATTAGCAACTAAATAGAAAGGACAGAGTCTGGGCACTGAAGAAGAAGAAGAAGAAGGAGAAGAAGAAGAAGAAGAAGACAACGACAAGTGCATGGACAAGGACAAGGAGAAGAAGAAGAAGGAACATGCAGAAACTGACAGAGCAAAAACAGTCAGAATGTCAAGGAAAGCAGTTTTACTTGGAAGCTTAACACACTCGCTCACTCAAAAATGCGACAAAAGCTTTTTGAACCACCAAAAAATACACAAGATAAAATGACAGAGAGACAGAAGAAAGAAGAAAGAAAGAAAGAAAGAAAGAGATAAGAGTCGATTTTCGAGATATTTGCATGCACGTTCAAGGTTAGGAAATACAGGACAAGAAGAAAAAATTCTCCCCCTTTGGGAAAATTGGGTTTGCGTTAAAAAGTTTTCAAGAGAGAGCCAGAGAGAGAGAGAGAGGGAGGGGCGGGGGTGGGGTGGGGGGGGGAGAGAGATTTTCCCTTTTTGTCTCAAGGAGATATCAAAGTCTGTGGACTGATCGATACTACACTGCATCAGCTTGGGGGGGTGGGGGGGGGGGGAGAAGCAAAAACCATATGTTCTGGTTAGGCCTTGAGAGGGAGAGAGAGAATGAATAAACGACTTGAATGGATGGATGAATGGATGGATGAATGAATGAGTACACACACACACACACACACACACACACACACACACACACACACACACACACACACACACACACACACACACACACACACACACCTACACAAAGCGTTCATACCATGGTCTGTGAGAAAGAGAGAGAGAGAGAGAGAGGGAGACAGACAGACAGACAGACAGTGATAGAGAGACAGCGAAATAGAGGCAGACAGACAGAATGAAAGACAGAAGACAGACAGAGAAAGAGGCAGAGACAGACAGACAGACAGACAGACAGACAGACAGACAGACAGACAGAGGCCACCCAAAAACACATACAGAAAAACACATTCAGCAGAAAATTTCATGACGTCCTCGTTGGCTGGGCAAGTCGGAACAAAAACACCAAAACAAAAAAACAAAACAAAAAAACAACAAAAAAACAACAACAAAAAAGCAACAACAAAAACAATTAAACATACAAAAGACAAAAATACATCACAACGCTAATCTCTTCCGGAATCTACACCAGTAAATTCTCCAGCTGTCAAATCCGTCTCAGAACCTTTCTTTCTTTCTTTCTTTATTCATTTATTCATTGATTTATTTATTTTGCAGCCAGTTCGAACCGAGAAGAAAGTGAACTGGAACTGTTCGCGAAAAATGAAACAGCATCGGAAAAAAACACATACAGGACGAACTTGGTTATAAAGTGTATTGAATGGCCATGATGTCCCTATCCAAAATTCGAGGTTAATGTCAAAGGTCAAGGTAACAGTATCAGTATCACTATCAGTAGCTCAAGGAGGCGTCACTGCGTTCGGACAAATCCATATACGCTACACCACATCTGCCAAGCAGATGCCTGACCAGCAGCGTAACCCAACGCGCTTAGTCAGGCCTTGAGAAAAAAAAAGTAAAAAAAAAGCGTACATACATAAATAAATAAATAATAATTATGAAAAAAAAGGTAGTAGTAATGAAAATAATGATAAAATAATAATAAATAAATAAATAAATAAATAAATAAATAAGACAACAATGATGATAAATAAGCAAATAAATATAAAACATGAAGACACACATTCACACATACACCCACACATGCATAACAGATATGCCCCCAAAACGCAGTTTCATAGATATGAAAGCACAGTCAAATACATATAAACGTACATGAGCTCCAACACACACACACACACACACACACACACACACACACACACACACACACACACCCCACAAATTTCCCTGCACCTCCTCTACCCCCTCCTCCACACACTCGGAGTTTCTAGTCTATGTATCGCAGCTTCCACGGCACACACACACACACACACACACACACACACACACACACACACACACAAACACACACACACACACACACAAACACGCACACGCACGCACACACACACTCAGACACACAGATGCACACTTACTTGTACAAGCACACACACACACGCCCATATCTCCCACCCCCAACCCCACACACATATATACAAAGATATATATACGTTCCAATATCCTGATGCTCCCACAGTGTAGGCATGCATACACTCACATACCTCATCCTCTATCTCACCTCCTCCCTGCACCCCCACCTCCCCCTCACACACACACACACAACACACACACACACACACACACACACACACACACACACACACACACACACACACACATGCACAGAACTCTCCTGACACTTGTGTACACTTACACTCTCACGCATGCACAAACGAGGTAACAACCATGGCATACTATAATGATAAGAAAATGTAAAAGGTAAGAAAAAAAAGTGATGAGATATAATCATTTCATTCCAAGAAAATAAAAAGTGGTCCATAGTGTTTAATATTGAAGGCCTTACCTGTCTAGGTTTCGTTGTAGTTAAAAAAAAAAAAAATGATGTTGGAAGGACATAGAGGTAAGTTGAGCACCGCCCGCGGATTAAGTTGGAATTATATCTTGTCCTCTCTTTCCCTTCCTTAAAAGTTTTTTTTTTCTTCTTTTCCATGAACTTTGTTTTACTTCCGAAGTCGGGTCATCTGCATTCCGTGTTCCGTGTTCATTTTGTACTTCTTGGTTCAATCTGCATTCCGTGTTCCGTGTTCATTTTGTACTTCTTGGTTCAATCTGCATT
>NC_134882.1:54538499-54543499 GCF_041734735.1 Babylonia areolata | reverse complement strand
TGTGTGTGACAGGTCAGCACACGAACGTAGAAGTGGCCCTGTACATCAACAGCATCGATTCCATTAATGAGCAGACCATGGTAAGTGAGCCCTGCTCTTTCTTACATGGTAGTTCCAGGTTCCAGGTCACTCATAGCCTTCGGCCATGATGGCAGTGAGTTCACATCCACTAGAGCGCTCGGCAGCAGGGGCCCAATCATCTCCTTCCGCCGCTTAAAAAAACCCCCCCAAAAAACCACCTTCCCCAGCAGGCGAACTCAGGTATACCCACCCATTCATACATGTAGGGTGGAGTGAAGAAACACCGAGTAAAGTGCCTTTCTCAGGGACAACACAGTATGCAGTATCAGTATCAGTAGCTCAAGGAGGCGTCACTGCGTTCGGTCAAATCCATATACGCTACACCACATCTGCCAAGCAGATGCCTGACCAGCAGCGTAACCCTAACACGCTTAGTCAGGCCTTGAAAAAAACAAACAAACAACAACAACAACAAAACAATGAAAAAAAAGAGAGTACAATACCTCCCCCACCCCCCAAAAAGGGGGCACAATACTATGCCGACAACGAGATGTCGAAGCCTGATCACAAGTAGTAGTGAACACTGGACCAGAAAGAAGTCCAACGTCTCACAAGATTCTTCCGCGGCGCCTTTGTAGTGTTTGCGCGATAGAAAAACCAAAACAAAAGAAGACAAAAGAAAACAAAATAAAAAATCAAACAAAAAGCAAAACTAAAATAACCCCACAACCCCCCCCCCCCCCCCCCCTCCTTCAACACACACACACACACACACACACACACACACACACACACACACACACACACACACACACACACGCACGCACGCACGCACAAACTTTAATTAGTGTTAGTTTCAGCTTCAAGAATCGTGCAGACGTATCCATTTTCACCATGGCACATCTGTTTAAAAAAGAAGCTTCCCTTGTCTTCCCTTACCTTGTATTGTATTTCTCTCTTCTCTTTTTTTTTTTATCACCACAGATTTCTCTGTGTGAAATTCGGGCTGCTCTCCCCAGGGAGAGCGCGTCGCCATACTACAACGCCACCCCGTTTTTTGGTTGTTGTCTTCATTTGTCTTGCCTTGTTTTGCCCACATCTTGACACGTCTTAAATTCTCTTATCTTCTGCACTTCCCTTCAATTGCCTTTTTAAAAAATTTGTCTTCCCTTGTCTTACCTTGTTTTCCATTACCTGCCCTTGCCTTGTGTTTGTTTTCCATGGTCTTATTTTCTTTTTTTTCCCCTCCCCTTGTCTTACGTTGCTTTGTCTTGCCTTGTTTTCCGGTACCTTACCTTGTCTTGCCTTGTTTTCCGGTACCGTACCTGGTCTTGCCTTGTTTTCCGGTACCTTACCTTGTCTTGCCTTGTTTTCCGGTACCGTACCTTGTCTTGCCTTGTTTTCCGGTACCGTACCTTGTCTTGCCTTGTTTTCCGGTACCTTACCTTGTCTTGCCTTGTTTTCCGTTACCGTACCTTGTCTTGCCTTGTTTTCCGGTACCTTACCTTGTCTTGCCTTGTTTTCCGGTACCGTACCTTGTCTTGCCTTGTTTTCCGGTACCTTACCTTGTCTTGCCTTGTTTTCCGGTACCGTACCTTGTCTTGCCTTGTTTTCCGGTACCTTACCTTGTCTTGCCTTGTTTTCCGGTACCGTACCTTGTCTTGCCTTGTTTTCCGGTACTGTACCTTGTCTTGCCTTGTTTTCCTGTACCTTACCTTGTCTTGCCTTGTTTTCCGTTACCTTACGTTGCCTTGTTTTCCGTTACCTTACGTTGCCTTGTTTTCCGGTACCTAACGTTGCCTTGTCTTGCCTTGTTTTCCGTTACTTTACGTTGCCTTGTTTTCCGGTACCTTACGTTGCCTTGTCTTGCCTTGTTTTCCGGTACCTTACGTTGTCTTGCCTTGTTTTCCGTTACCTTACGTTGCCTTGTCTTGCCTTGTTTTCCGGTACCTTACGTTGCCTTGTCTTGCCTTGTTTTCCGGTACCTTACGTTGCCTTGTTTTCCGTTACCTTACGTTGCCTTGTCTTGCCTTGTTTTTTCCTTGTCTCCTCTCCCTTGTCCTGTCCTGTTTCGTCATGTCTCATCTTCACTCATCTTGCCTTGTCTTGCCTTGCCTTGTCTTGCCTTGCCTTGTCTTGCCATGTCTTGCCTTGCCTTGCCTTGCCATGTCTTGCCATGCCTTGTCTTGCCTTGTCTTGCCATGCCTTGCCTTGTCTTGTCTTGTCTAGTGGTAATGAAAGCAGCACCTCACTACTTCAGCGTTGCTCTGATTCTCCCTCAGACAAGGACTTCTCAAAGAGTATCAACATTCCTGCCCACTGTTCTGTCCTTGTTTGTCCTTCCCTGGTCTCTCTCTCTGAGCCTTGCCTTCGTTTGTCTTTCCCTGACTTGTCCTGTCCTGTCCTGTCCTGTCTTTTCTTGTCTTGTCCCTTGCCTTGCAATGTCTTCTCTTGTCTCTTCTGTCTTCACTTGTCTTCCCTTTTCTTCGCTTGCCTTGCCTTGCCTTGTCTTGTCTTATCGTTTTGTGACACAGGAAACGAATGATGAACGCCCAATGGCAGCCGTCAGTCGCCTCTACCCAGGCAGGCAAACCCGATTTTGTAAAGCGCTTAGAGCTTGGTCTCCGACCGAGAACGGGCACAATATCAAATCAGATCAAATCTTGTCTTCTTTTGTCGTAATGAAAACAACACCTCACTACCTCACCTACGCACCTCTCCCTCAGTCAGGACTTCGTCCCTCGTCACCCCAAGAGTGTCACGACTCCCGCCTGCATGTCTTCCTTTGTGTTGTGGTCCCTTGTCTTGTTTGTCTCCCCTGGCCTTGTCTCGTCTTCCCAGTCCTGCCTCGTCTTGTCTTATCCTGTCCTGTCCTGTTTTATATTTTGGTCTTCCTTTGCCTTGTCCTGTCTTATCTCTTCTTGTCTTGTCTCGCCATGACGTCAATTGTCCTACCTTCCCTTCCCTTGCCTTGCCTTGTCTCCTCTTGTCTCCCTTGTCTTCAATTGTCTTTCCTTTTCCTTCCTTACCTTGTCTCCCATGTCTTCACTTGTCTCCCTTCCCTTGCCTTACCTTGTCTCCCCTGTCTCACTTGTCTCCCTTCCCTTGTCTTGCCTTGTCTCCCCTGTCTTCACTTGTCTCCCTTCCCTTGCCCCCTCTTGCCTTGCCCTGTCTTGCCTTCCCTTGCTTTGTCTTGTCTTGTCTTGAGTTGCCTTGTCTTGTATTTTCACGTCATTTCTTGTCACGACAAACCTGATCAGACGCTGTACTAGCTCCCCACATTTAAAGAGGACCTCCATGAACAGCCTCCCACACCACAGGGTAGCAATGACTCCTGTTTGCAGTTCTTCTCTTGTGGCTTTGTCCTCCCTTGTCTTGTCTTGGTCTTTCTTCTTTTTCTTTTCCTCTTCCCTTGTCTTGTCTTGTTTTCTTCTGCTTTATCTGATCGTGTCCTGTCTTGTCCTGTACACTCCTGTCCTATCTACACCTATCTTCCCTTGTCTTGTCTTGTTTTCTTCTGCTTTATCTGATCGTGTCCTGTCTTGTCCTGTACACTCCTATCCTATCTACACCTATCTTCCCTTGCATCGCCTGTGCTTGTCTTGTCTTTTTGATGGTATAAACAACACCTCATATTTTGTCTTTCCCCCACACACAGAAAAAAAGCAACAAAGCAAAACAAACAAAAAGGACTTCTCCATGAACGCCTTTGTGCCCCAAGTGTCCTGTTCTGCCCTGTCCTGTCCCATCAACACTTGTCTTCCCTTGCCTTGTCTGCGCTTGTCTTGTCTTTTTGATGACATAAACAGCGCCTAATGTTTTATCTTCCCCTACACGCACCAACAAAAACAAAGGACTTCTCCATGAACGCGTTCGTCACCCAAGTGTGGCGCGACTCCCGCCTGCAGTTCTACGGGCTGATCCCTGCAGAGTACCTGGAGCTGGACTCCAAGCTGATCAGCAAGTTCTGGGTGCCGGACCTCTACGTCTCCAACGAGAAGGAGGCCTCTTTCCACAGCGTCACCGTGCCCAACAAGATGCTGCACCTGTACAGCAACGGCACCGTCATCTACAAGATCAGGTGGGCCAACGTTGTTGTTGTTGTCGTTGTCGTCGTCGTCGTTGTTGTTGTTGTTGGTATTTTTCTTGTTCTTGTTCTTCTTGTTCTTGCTCTTGTTCTTCTTCTCCTCCTTCTTCAGGTCCCCCACACGTTTATAGAGTTTGTGAGTCACTGGACTAGTACCTCTTTCTGAGCATCTCATGGTGTGTGTGTGTGTGTGTGTGTGTGTGTGTGTGTGTGTGTGTGTGTGTGTGTGTGTGTGTGTGTTAGTGGGGGCGGGGGGAAAGGGTCGGGGGGATGGGGTGGGGTGGAGTGGGGGGCGGGGGGGCAGGACTCTAGCAGGTGATACGTTTGGTTGTCAGTACTACAGGGGCAAAGTGCTGAGTGAGCAATGCAAAAGTTAGTGTACAAGTGGTGGTTTAGGCGGTTGTGGCCTTGTCATGACTCTGAACAGTCTAAAGATGACGACGGCTTCAGTATCAGATGGAGGATATGTGATTGTCGGTTCGGAGGTGACTGGTCAGGCCAGTCCAGGTTCTCTGAAAGTTCGTCAACATGTGGGACACGTGTGGGGTATATGGTGCTGAAGTGGACAAGGAGGTTTCTCGTGCCTAGCGCTCCGTGATTTATTTCTCTTAGCCGTCTCTTTTCTGCTTCATATACTTAAAAATATTTTGGACTGATCTTGCTTCGCGAAGTTGGGCGATCCAGAGCAAGCGATTCTAGGAGAGGGTTGTTAGGATTGATAGTGACAGCCGGCGTGTTCTTTATTATTATTATTATTATTATTTTTAATGTCAGTTGCGTCACAGAACGTTGAATGGGTATCTTCTTCTGTCTCTGGCTGACTGGTGTGGGGTGTGGTTGCAGCGATTTGAGAAGGGTGTGGATAATGGTGAGGGGTGGGTGGGAGGGAGAT
>NC_134882.1:54520999-54530999 GCF_041734735.1 Babylonia areolata | reverse complement strand
AGAAAAGGGTGAAAACTGCTTCAGAATTTGAGAAGCAGGGCCTACAGAAACTTTGGGAAGACCTGAAAGCAAAGCACAGTGCCCTCAATAAAGTAGAATCAACAGGGAGAAAAAGGAGCAAAAAGAAAAAAAAAGACAGACACAAGACAGCTTCTTCCGAGACCCCTTTCAGTTCACCAGGAAACTGTTTGAGCAGTCCAAATCACGGACACTCACAGTGGACAAAGAAACACTTGAACAGCATCTCAGGAAAACGTATTCCGATCCGCAAAGCAAGAAACCACTAGATCTCAAGGGTTTGGTTCATTCCAGGAAACCAGATAAAAAGTCCAGCGATAAACCACCAACCCTTGAGGAAGTACAGAAAGTGGTCAAGAAAGCCAGGGCCAAATCATCACCAGGGCCAAACGGAATACCATACCTGATGTAAAAGAAATGTCATAAAGTCCTTGAGTGGCTCCACAGAGTGATAAGATCAGCATGGAGGAACCTGAAGATCAGCGACCAGTGGATCATAGCTGGTGGTGTGTACATCCCGAAAGAGCAGAATTCAAGTACCATCAGCCAGTTCAGACCAATATCGCTCCTGAATGTCGAAGGAAAAATCTTCTTCTCTGTCATGGCTGCGAGACTGACAAAATGCCTCACAGAAAATGAGTACCTGGATGTGTCAGTCCAGAAAGGTGGCATCCCAGGAGCTCCTGGTTGTGTAGAACATGCCACAATGATTTGGGATGCAATCCAAAAAGCAAAGGCAGAGAAAAAGAACCTGGACGTGGTATGGCTGGATCTGGCAAATGCGTACGGGTCAGTTCCTTATGAGATGATCCAACTGGTTTTCGAGATGCACCATGTACCAATGAACATCAGGGAAATGCTGGAGAAGTACTTCCATGGCTTCTCAATGCGGTTCACCACCAAGGAATACACGACAGATTGGATCAATCTGGAAGTGGGCATAGCCATGGGCTGTGCAATTTCTCCAATTCTGTTCGTGCTGGCAATGAAAGCGATCTTGAAGGCCTCACTGAAGGGCGGATCGAGCCAACCTTGGTAACAGATACCAGATACCTCCTTTGAAAGCCTTCATGGATGACACAACAGTCCTTTCAACAAAAGAGGGTGACACCCGTGAAATATTGAAGCGGTTGGACGAGCTAGTTGCCTCAGCCAGGATGAACCAAAGAAATCACGGAGCCTCACTGCGTAAAGGAAAGGTAGCTGAAACGGTCACATTCACTGTAGCTAACCAAGCCATTCCAACAGTGTCAGATGAACCAGTCAAGAGCCTTGGAAGATGGTATGACGAGTCCCTGAAAGATACAAAAAAGAGGAAAGGAAACCAAGCAGACAGCAGAAGAAGGCCTGCATATCATAGACCAGTGTGGCCTTTCTGGCAAATACAAAGTGTGGTTCCTACAGTCTTTGCTGACACCAAAGCTTCTGTGACCTCTCCTGATATATATCAGCTGTAGTACAGTCGAGTCGATAGAGGCAAAGATCAAGAAGTACACTCACAAATGGCTTGGCGTCCCTGGTCTCACTAACGTGGCACTTTACTGTCGCCAAGCAAAGCTGAGGCTACTTCTGAAATCCCTTTTCGAAGAATACAAAGTAGGGAAGGCAAGACTTCTCTCAGCATGCTCGAAGACTCAGGAGACATTATTGTGAGATCCAGCCAACCCAAGCTGAAGGCTGGCAGAAAATGGAAAATCAGGGAGGCAGTCATTGCAGCGAAAGAAAGTCTTAAAACGAAGGAAATAATAGGACACACCCAAACCAACAGAAAGGGCCTGGGATCGACAAAGATGGAATGGTGGTCCAAGGCAAAGGGGAAAGCAAAAAGAGACATGATCATACAGGAGATCAAAAAGGAAGAGGATGAAAAAAGAGTCCAGAAGGCAGTCCAGCAAGGCCAGCAGGGGCAGTGGACAACATGGGGAAATGCACTCCAAAGGAGCCTCAGCTAATGCGACATGTGGAACATGGGAGCAGCTTCGTCCTAAGATCTACGTACGACCTCATTCTCTCGAATACAAACTTGGTGAAATGGGGGAAAGCAGATGACCCTGCACGCCCACTCTGCCATGGCAAACAAACCGTGGAACATGTCCTCAGCTCATGCAAAGCGGCGTTGAGCCAAGGACGGTACATATGGAGGCACAACCAAGTGCTAAAAGAAACTGCACACGTGGTGAGCACTGTCCAAGGAGTACCAACCCCACCATAAGTTCCAGTAGAGTTCCGCTCTGCATAATGCAATAAAGTCTGACCAGGAACAGCTGTAACATCCAAAGCATGGAAACGTGGGCTGCTTGATGTTGCCGAAGATTGGGAATGCACAGTTGACCTACCAGAGGGGAAGAAACACCCGGAAATCATCAGCAAGAGCGGCATGAGATCTGACATAGTACTCTACTTCAAGGCAACAAAAACAAGCGATTCTGATTGAGCTCACTGTGCCATACAAAAGAAGAATGGAGGAAGCCCACATCTATAAGACCGAGTATGCTAGTCTAGCCAGCAGCCTGAGAGACACTGACTTCCAAGCCAAAGTCCTCGCCATAGAGCTTGGTGTAAGAGGGTTTGTGAGCGCATCTGTCTACAGCCTCATGAAACAGCTGTCAATTTCTGGCAGAGAGAGGACACGGGCTCTCAAGGCAATGGCAGAAGCAGCAGAAAAGAGTTCCAGCTGGATCTGGTCGAGGGGGAATGAAAGTAAACTTTATAAAGAGTAAATTTCCCTACTCAGTGGTTAAACGTCTGCCAAAAAGGTGACTCAGTCCTGAAGTAGTGTCCACCCTGGAGGCGCGGGTTCGAACCTGCTGAGGACCAGGAAAAAAAAAAGAAAAAAAGGCAGCAGTACAATGGCATCCAGGAGTCATGACCTGGGTGCAGTCCGGCCCCCTTAACTCTCTCCATACGAACGGCGAAAGAGACGACGTTAACAGCGTTTCACCCCAATTACCATCATCAAAATATTGCAAGCGGAAGGCTCTTATACTGAAGAGGTGAATGTTGACAAAGAATACCACAATTCTGACGACGGAAGCTAAAGGTTGGGTCATTCAGACACCCACTGGACATCCGATTGGTCTGTGTAGAGGAGAAGAGAGGACTGGCCGTACTGAGTTAAGGGCCGAAACACTTGACTGAGGGGGGCTTCTTCTCTGAAGACCTTGTACTGGCCAGCTCTCCATAGAGTTTCTTATCACTGCACGCAAGAACAAATTCCAGTACAATACAATACTGCACATCGCGATACAACACAACACAAACAGTACAATACAACACAGTACAATACAATGCAGTGCGCAACACAGCACAACACAACACGATAAGACACGACACAACCCAACAGAGCAAAACACAACAACACACAACACAACACAACAACAACACAATACATTGCCCCAAAACCCACTTAACGAAAGGCCTGTCCCCCCACCCCACCCCACCCCCACTCACTTGTCTTGTGCCGTCGGCGGCACACTGCAGAGAGCTTCACGTGCATCGGGGTGACCCTGTACCTGCAGCGCAACCTGGGCTACTACCTCATCACCATCTACATTCCCAGCGTGCTGATCGTCATGCTGTCCTGGGTGTCCTTCTGGCTGGCTGTGGACGCTGTGCCGGCAAGGATCTCTCTAGGGATCCTGACTGTGCTGACCATGACCACCCAGACCTCTCTCGCCGTGTCCTCCTTGCCTAAGGTGAGGTGCTTGTGGGGTGTGTGTGAGAAAGTGGTGGGGGGAGGAGGGGGAGGGGGGTAGAAGGAGAAGGAAGAGTGTCCTTCTGGCTGGCCGTGGACGATGTGCCAGCTAGGATCTCTCTAAGAATCTTGACTGTGCTCGCCATGATCACCCAGACATCTCTCGCCGTGTCCTTCTTGCCGAAGGTGAGGTGCTTGTGGGGTGTGTGTGAGAAAGTGGTAGGGGGGAGTAGAGGGGTAGGGAGGAGTGTCCTTCTGGCTGGCCGTGGACGCTGTTCCGGACAGGATCTCTCTAGGGATCCTGATTGTGCTCACCATGATCACCCAGACCTCTCTCGCCGTGTCCTTGCCTAAGGTGAGATGTGGGTATGTGGTGGTGTGTGTGGGGGTGGGGGCTGGGTAGGGGTCGTGTCCTCCTTGCCTAAGGTGGGTGTTTGGGCCGTGGTGTGTGTGTGTGAGTGAGTGAGTGAGTGTGTGTGTGTGTGTGTGTGTGTGTGTGTGGAGGGATGGCGGTGGAGGGAAAGGGTTGTAGAGGTGGAGGGAGGAATTTTTTGTTGTTGTTGAATTAATGTCCTATGTCACACACTTACTTGGTGATTGTAGACATTTTGCTAAAGTAGGAGGGGTGGGAGTGGGGAGGGGGGGGGGGGGAGAGAGAGAGAGAATTACGTTGACTGTCCCTGTTTCCCTGTCACACATATATACTTGGTGAATGCAATGGATATTTTGTTGAAATTTCTTCCTTTTTTCCCTTTTTTTTCCAAATGTTCTCGTTTGAAAGGTAGGAGATGAAGTGGGATGGTGGGGCGGGGAGTTGATGGTGAGTTGGGGGAAACAGGGTAGATGGGATGGGGGGGTGAAATCAGAGGTCAATATTGGATATAAATGGAAGTACAATTTATATTAAAAAAAAAAACAAAACAAAAAAACAACAACAAAAACAAAACAAAACAAACAAAAAAACAAAAACAACAACAAAAAAACAACAAAACAAAACAAAACAACAACAACAAAACAAAACAAACAAACAAAAAAAATCCCCCCAAAAAACACCACCACTAAATTGACTTCATAAGAGAGAAGTAGTTAATTCATAAACAGTAACAAGTGATAAATAATGATGATAATAATAATAATAATAATAATGATGATGATGATACTACTACTACTACTGATAATAATCATCATCATCATCATCATCAGAAGGAGAAGAAGAAGAAACCTTCAGGTAGGTTCTCAAAGTCATGTCGGCATGTTGGGTTTGAGTGCAGGTCATGCATCTGCGGTTTTTCTTTTTGGGCACATGTGGTATAATGTGTGTGGACCAGTGGACGTTTTGACTAACTCCTCTTTGGCTGGAACTGTGGATTGTATTTTGTGTGTTTGTCTGTGTGTGTGTGTCAGTCTGTGTTCTTCGCGGTCATATGCGTGCTGAAGATCTGTGTTTCCGTTTGTGTCTGTCTTCTCGTTGCCTAATGTACGTTGATGTGACTGCAGTGTCATTTTATTTTTTCTTGACAAGGGCATTTCGTTGGTGTGCCCGCGCATTCAAACCCTTAGGCTACGTTCACACTAAGACTAGCCGGTTACTGATAACGCCTGGACAGGAATTGTGCGTGCGTCATTTTGCGCTTTTCCGCCATGGAAGCCGGCGATAAGTATTGACACTGGCCACCAGCCGTCTCCTGGCAGGTGGGTTGTTGTTTTTTTCCCCCCGTCTCGTGTGACAGATGGCTGGCTGGTCCAAGGGACGGAACTCTTCTGTGATACGAGCAGCGCGATTCCCCGAAATATTAGTTTCTTGCGTCTGGAGAGCGTCGTGGCTGACAGCGACTGGCCGTATCTGACTGAAGTGTGTTACTGTGTCAGGCTAACGGCAACCAGTTGTCAGTTTCAGTTTCACTTTCTCAAGGAGGCGTCACTGCGTTCGGACAAATCCATACACGCTATACCACATCTGTTGAGCAGATGCCTGACCAGCAGCATAACCCAACGCGCTTAGTCAGGCCTTGAGTGCATGCTTACATATTTGTGTACCTATGAAAGTGGATTTCATTTTACGTAATTTCGCCAGAGGACAACACTCTCGTTGCCATGGGTTCTTTTTCAGTGCGCCAAGTGCGTGCTGCACACGGGACCTCGGTTTATCGTCTCATCCGAAAGACTAGACGCTCAGTTTGATTTTCCAGTCAAACTTAGGAGAAAGGGCGAGAGCGGGATTCGAACCCACACCCTCACGGACTCTCTGTATTGGCAGCTGAGCGTCTTAACCATTCTGCCACCTTCCTTCCTAACCAGTTGTCAACAACTGGCTAGGCTTATGGTGTGAACAAAACGCGATCTCTCAGCTGTAACTTGATAAATGTCATGTCCACTCCTCCAGGAACCTGAAAGTTGCTATTGTCTAGGAGACTTGGTTGCTTTTTCATCTTGGCAACATAAAACCAGGTAACAGACAGAAGGGCACGTGGTGTTTCTCAGACATCCAGGTGATAGTTGATGTGTGTGGTTGTGCCACCTGAGTGCTGTTTTGAGGAAGGTGCTTGTTTCTGTGACGTCTGACTCTTAATGCACGGGTTCTCGTGTGTCATATCTTTTTACGTCAGTGTGCAACCTGTCACGTTAGATTTAAAAGTTCTACACTGGCTTATTGTCTCTATTCAGATAGAGAAATTCAAAATACTGTGATTTCAGACATATAAAAACACCCAATGGAAGGGTGCGGGGAAAACGACAGAAGCAAACGAAGAAACTTGTCTGCAGCGAACAAAAAGAAAAAAGAAAGGGAACATTCTGAAATAAAATATCAGTACCGGACTATGAAGTCAAGTTTCTCCAGAAACCTTTTAACACTAACAACCAGTTAACTCATAGGCAGGAACATGTCTTGCAGTCATCTACTAATAGTTCTTCAGAAACCTACGACTGCACAATCATCCGACTGTTGTGGAGTGCAGTTATTTAGATCAACGCAGCCAGTCGCTCTCAAGTGCGTGCGCTTTGTTTGGTACGGAGCACAGCTGACGTCTTTTGTGTCACAAGATATTTCTCTGTACAGAATTCGGGCTGCAGTCCCCGGAGAAGAGCGCGTCGCCACAGTACGGCGCCACCCACATTTATAGATGTATTTTTTCTGTCTCCAAGTGCATTTAATTATTTTCAATAAAACTAGAATTTTCTACATAATATATTGGCCATAGACAACCATTTATTGCCATGGGTTCGTCTACGTGAAAAGACGGCGGCCGACAGTGGAGTGTGTGCGCATTTGCGACCCCTTGTGTGATAATCGCGTTGGTGACGTGATGTGCTGTAGTGGTGGAGGCATTCTGCCCAAGCACTCACTGGTGACGTGATGTGCTGTGGTGGTGGAGGCATTCTGCCCAAGCACTCACCCGTGACGTGATGTGCTGTGGTGGTGGAGGCATTCTGCCCAAGCACTCATTGGTGACGTGATGTGCTGTAGTGGTGGAGGCATTCTGCCCAAGCACTCATTGGTGACGTGATGTGCTGTGGTGGTGGAGGCATTCTGTCCAAGCACTCACCCGTGACGTGATGTGCTGTAGTGGTGGAGGCATTCTGTCCAAGCACTCATTGGTGACGTGATGTGCTGTGGTGGTGGAGGCATTCTGTCCAAGCACTCACCCGTGACGTGATGTGCTGTGGTGGTGGAGGCATTCTGCCCAAGCACTCATTGGTGACGTGATGTGCTGTGGTGGTGGAGGCATTCTGTCCAAGCACTCACTGGTGACGTGATGTGCTGTGGTGGTGGAGGCATTCTGTCCAAGCACTCACTGGTGACGTGATGTGCTGTGGTGGTGGTGGAGGCATTCTGTCCAAGCACTCATTGGTGACGTGATGTGCTGTAGTGGTGGAGGCATTCTGCCCAAGCACTCATTGGTGACGTGATGTGCTGTGGTGGTGGAGGCATTCTGTCCAAGCACTCATTGGTGACGTGATGTGCTGTGGTGGTGGAGGCATTCTGCCCAAGCACTCATTGGTGACGTGATGTGCTGTGGTGGTGGAGGCATTCTGCCCAAGCACTCACTGGTGACGTGATGTGCTGTGCTCTGCCCAGCCACTCACTGGGAGAAAGCAGCCTGCAGATAAACCGGTGTCACACAGAACTAAGTTGAAGGTGAATGTGCATGACGATCCGGTGTAGCAGACTATTGGTCCCCGCACCGCCCACCCATCACCCGCACCGCCCACCCAAAACCCCCGCACCCCCCACCGCCCACCCATTCCCCGCACCCCCCACCGCCCACCCATCTCCCCCATCACCCGCACCGCCCACCCATCTCCCCCATCACCCGCACCGCCCACCCATCCCCCCCATCACCCGCACCGCACCGCCCACCCATCCCCCCCATCACCCGCACCGCCCACCCATCCCCCCCATCACCCGCACCGCCCACCCATCCCCCCCATCCCCCGCACCCCCCACCCATCCCCCGCACCGCCCACCCATCCCCCCCATCCACCGCACCGCCCACCCATCCCCCCCATCCCCCGCACCCATCCACCGCACCGCCCCCAGTTTGCTTTTACTCCGGGGTCAGTTCTGGCTTGAGCCTATAAATTCTTCTTCTTCTTCTTGTTCATATCTATTATTGTTGAAAATAACGAATGCTGTTACTCAATATGCCCCATAAGGATGAAATATTCTTTGATTTTCCTGTTATGCCGACAGGTGTTTTAATGTCTGTTTTTGTTACTAATGCCATGTTGTTTTTCTCTCATTTCTTCTTCTTCTTTATTGTCCTTTTTTTCTTTCTTTTTTCTTTTTGTAAAACACATATCGTCTTACCTGATAGCCCCCTCAAAAGGAACAAAAGGATGAAAATTAATTGTCTTAATTCTTGATTTTTGCACATGTGCCAGCAGGTGTGTTATATATGTTTTCTTCCGTGTATGTATACGGGCAGGTATTTTGTATCTCTGTATCAATCACAAATTACATGTTTTTCTTTGTTTGATTTGATGAAAAATGCATTTTTTTTAATATATATTACTCATGCTCCCCCCCGACCCCCCAAAAGGGTGGGGTGGGGGGGGGGGGGGCGGGGGGGGGGGGGGGGGGCGGGGGGGGGGGGGGATAAAAGGATTAAAAAAAGAACTATCATTAATTCTTGATTTTGGTAGGAAAACAAATACACTTGAAGACAGAATATCTATCTATCTGTCTATCTGTCTGTCTGTCTACCTATCTATCTAGCTATCCATATATCGATATAATAGGAGACACTGCTCTCTTCAAGGAGAGCAGACTGAATCTTTTACACACACAGAAAAAATGTAGCGACAAAGAGTAATCCAATACAATACAGCACAACACAATACAACAGAACACTATTCAACACAACACAACACAGCACAACACAACGCAACGTAAAACAACACAATACAACACAACAACATAATACAGCACAGCACAGCATAGCACAACACAACACCAACACAACAACCATACAATAACAACACAACACACAACAACACAAGACAAGACAACACAATGCATTGCAACACATCACATCACAATACAATACAACAGAACACAATACAACATAATACAAATCAACACGAACACAACACAATACAATACAACACAACACAATGCAACACAATACAATACAACACAACACAATACAATACAACACAATACAATACAACACAACACAATACAATACAACACAACACAACACAATGCAACACAATACAATACAACACAACACAATGCAACACAATACAATACAACAACACAATACAACACAACACAATACAATACAATACAACACAACACAATGCAACACAATACAATACAATACAACACAATGCAACACAACACAATACAATACAATGCAACACAACACAATGCAACACAATACAATACAACACAACACAATACAATACAATGCAACACAATACAATGCAACACAACACAATGCAACACAATACAATACAACACAACACAATACAATACAATGCAACACAATACAATGCAACACAACACAATGCAACACAATACAATACAACACAACACAATACAATACAATACAACACAACACAATACAACACAACACAATACAATACAACACAACACAACACAACACAACACAATACAATACAACACAACACAATACAACACAATACAATACAACACAATACAACACAACACAACACAATACAACACAACACAACACAACACAACACAACACAACACAATACAACACAACACAACACAACACAATACAATACAACACAACACAATACAATACAACACAACAC
>NC_134882.1:54510999-54515999 GCF_041734735.1 Babylonia areolata | reverse complement strand
TATTATTTTTTTTAAAGACGACATCGGTTGCTAGCGCTTCCCATCAGCTTGCAGCCAGGACACTGAGAAAGAAGAACCTGGCTGGAGGAAGTTGTGATGTAACAACAATCTGAAATGACACCCACCCACCCCGCCACCACCACCACCCCCGCGTTCGTTTTTTTTTTTTTTTTTTTTTTTTTTAACCCGGAGGTCATTCTGGGCTTAACCTTCAATGACCCCCCCCCCCCCCCCCCCCGCGCTCCTTCCGCTCCCCCGGCTTCCCGTGGGTCATTTGGGGCTGGTCAAGGTCGGTATCACCCACCACTTCCTCATGGGGATTTATTAAATCTGTTAAAAAAGGGAATGCGGGGTGGGGGTGGGTGGGGGGGGGGGCTACTGGGTGGCCTTTACCTCACCGTCACGCCCCCCACCCCCACCCCCGCCCCATCTCTCCATTACAACTTAACAAACGAAAGCATGGCGAGAGTAAGGGCACTGGAGTAGGTTTGTGTTACCCTGTTCTAACACTTTTCTACACATCACGAGGTGGGGAAAGTAAAGGAACGGAGTCTTTATGGACTGGCTAGTTTGCACAGTCCCTACCCCTACTCTCCTTGCTTATTTAACGCTATGTCTCAGACGTGTGCACAGTCCCTACCCCTACTCTCCTTGCTTATTTAACGCAATGTCTCAGACGAAACACGGAAGTACTTTGGGGACCAGCTTGCACTGACCCCCTTTCTCTCCACATCTTGTCTTGTCGTCTTATGTATAATCCTGCGGTAATCCCTGTACAGGCCAACAATCCACACAATAGGGGTGGGGGCGGGAAGTGGGGGGGATGCTCTCTAGATGATTGATGTCTGTGTACGGCCGTTAGGGCCCCCCTAGTTCAGCCAGGGGAACACGGCCCCCCTAGTTCAGCCAGGGGAACCCGGCCCCCCTAGTTCAGCCAGGGGAACACGGCCCCCCTAGTTCAGCCAGGGGAACCCGGCCCCCCTAGTTCAGCCAGGGGAACCCGGCCCCCCCTAGTTCAGCCAGGGGAACCCGGCCCCCCTAGTTCAGCCAGGGGAACACGGCCGCCCTAGTTCAGCCAGGGGAACACGGCCGCCCTAGTTCAGCCAGGGGAACACGGGCCCCCTAGTTCAGCCAGGGGAACACGGCCGCCCTAGTTCAGCCAGGGGAACACGGGCCCCCTAGTTCAGCCAGGGGAACACGGCCCCTCTAGTTCAGCCAGGGGAACACGGCCGCCCTAGTTCAGCCAGGGGAACACGGCCGCCCTAGTTCAGCCAGGGGAACACGGGCCCCCTAGTTCAGCCAGGGGAACACGGCCGCCCTAGTTCAGCCAGGGGAACACGGGCCCCCTAGTTCAGCCAGGGGAACACGGCCCCTCTAGTTCAGCCAGGGGAACACGCCCCCCTAGTTCAGCCAGGGGAACACGGGCCCCCTAGTTCAGCCAGGGGAACACGGCCCCCCTAGTTCAGCCAGGGGAACACGGGTCCCCTAGTTCAGCCAGGGGAACACGGCCCCCCTAGTTCAGCCAGGGGAACACGGGTCCCCTAGTTCAGCCAGGGGAACACGGGTCCCACAGAGCTTCAGTCAAAAACAAAAACAGAACAAACAACAACAACAACAACAACAACAACAACAACAACAACAACACACACACACACACACACACACACACACACAAACCTGTTCTGAGCTATTCTGAGCATGAGGCTCGCGGCCAGGCCTCAGTCACAGCGTGCCGGAAGTATAGGGAAAGGTAGGTCTCAGCTTGTACTGGTCCTTTACCCCACCCCCCATCACCACTACCCCTTCCCTCCACTTTACCCCACCCCCCATCACCACTACCCCTTCCCTCCACTTTACCCCACCCCACCCCCATCACCACTACCCCTTCCCTCCACTTTACCCCACCCCACCCCCAACACCACTACCCCTTCCCTCCACTTTACCCCACCCCCAACACCACTACCCCTTCCCTCCACTTTACCCCACCCCCATCACCACTACCCCTTCCCTCCACTTTACCCCACCCCACCCCCATCACCACTACCCCTTCCCTCCACTTTACCCCACCCCCATCACCACTACCCCTTCCCTCCACTTTACCCCACCCCCCATCACCACTACCCCTTCCCTCCACGTTACCCCACCACCATCACCACTACCCCTTCCCTCCACTTTACCCCACCCCCCATCACCACTACCCCTTCCCTCCACTTTACCCCACCACCATCACCACTACCCCTTCCCTCCACTTTACCCCACCCCACCCCCAACACCACTACCCCTTCCCTCCACTTTACCCCACCCCCAACACCACTACCCCTTCCCTCCACTTTACCCCACCCCCATCACCACTACCCCTTCCCTCCACGTTACCCCACCACCATCACCACTACCCCTTCCCTCCACTTTACCCCACCCCCAACACCACTACCCCTTCCCTCCACTTTACCCCACCCCCATCACCACTACCCCTTCCCTCCACTTTACCCCACCCCCCATCACCACTACCCCTTCCCTCCACGTTACCCCACCACCATCACCACTACCCCTTCCCTCCACTTTACCCCACCCCCATCACCACTACCCCTTCCCTCCACTTCACCCCACCACCATCACCACTACCCCTTCCCTCCACATCACAGAATGCCTAAACAAGGGGAGGGGTACCTCTCGGCGAACTCGTATTGACCCACCCACCCACAGCCCCGCCCCCCTACCCCACCGATTACTCCATCCGCATTACAAACACGGTGAAATTAAGGGGAGTGCAGCTCTCGGTTTCCTCGTACTCAGACGCTGCATGGAATGGAGTCCGGAAAGGATGGACCCCGTTTTCTCCGATTCGTCTGTTCGTGGATGGCGGCTGCTTTGCTGCGTACGACTGTCTTTGTGCCCTGGGTACACCGTTGCTTCCACTGTGCTCTTTGACATCACCCCAGGAAGCTGTGTCGATGTTGCAGCTTCAAGGTGTCTTTGTATCTCTTGAGAGGCCTTCCTTGGTCGCGTTCTTCTGCAGCCTGTGCCCGAACCAATGGGAGCGCTAAGATCAACAGTTGTGTTCAAATCTTTAAAGACTCGAAAGGAAGCCAACAAGGTCTTTTTTTTTATTTTATAAATCTTGTGCATTTTTCCACAAAAGAATTACATGCGGTTTAAGCATTGTGTCGGTTACGTTTTGGTTTGATGAGTTACGTTTAACAGCAATGCTTTTTTAAAATTTTTTATCCATATTACAAACTTTGCAGAGCAGCATTGGATGTCAGAAGTTGTGTTCCCCTGTTGAAGAATACCATTTGACCTTTTTGCTGTTTTGAGTGGGATTAGTGCCGTTTGGCCAACTGTTTACTATGATCCCCCCTCCACTTTCCGTGTTATTGTTTTTAACTTCGTGCTTCATGCTGCATGATGGTTGCTTGCTCAGGGCTAACATTTTCCCCGTGTGTTCAGAGTATTAATGGTACTGTCAGGTTTTTGTATTTGTAAATGAACCGAAACGTCTCTGCCTTTTTGATATTTTCTGTATATCTGTATGCGAGGAAAGAACACGTTTTTGTTTCTTCCAAAGCGAGAGCAATTCTCTGTAATTCTCAGTATCGGCAAGTGATTTGTGTCAGTCAATACTATGAGAGCGGTCGAAGTCCGCATTTGTTGAGAGTATCCTATAATTTCTCCCTACGGATGCCTGTAATCCCTTCTCACGAGCAGAGCAGCTATGTCGGTGCGAGAAGATCATCTACAATACATTGTGCTGAGCATCTGCATTTGACCACACGTGCGGGATATGATTAGGAGATTTTTTCCACTTGTGTATCGCATATGTGTGTCATCATATTACCTGCAGATTTGTATTTGTATTTGTATTTCATTTTATCACAACAGATTTCTCTGTGTGAAATTCGGGCTGCTCTACCCAGGGAGAGCGCGTCGCTACTCTACAGCGCCACCCATTTTTTTGTATTTTTTCCCGCGTGCAGTTTTATTTGCATTTCCTATCGAAGTGGGTTTTTCTACAGAATTTTGCCAGGAACAACCGTGGGTTGTTTTACGTGCGCTAAGTGCATGCTGCACACGGGACCTCGGTTTATCGTCTGATCCGAATGACTCGCGTCCAGACCACCACTCAAGGTCTAGTGGAGGGGGAGAAAATATCGGCGGCTTAGCCGTGATTCGAACCAGCGCGGTCAAATTCTCTCGCTTCCTAGGCGGACGCGTTACCTCCAGGCCATCACTCCACAAACTGATTTCATAAATCGTTTCCCAGTACCTCTCATTTACCTTTGCTAACGGGTAACGATCGGTAGCTGTGACGAACGTCTGTTCCTGTAAGAAGTACGATTTACTTTTCATGATCATCAATCACTTGGAGAGAGGCGCCTTTGTAGAATGGGTTGGGCATCGGACTTCTGATGTCGTGTTCATCACCTGTGATCAGGGCTCCTGGGCTCGTCTCGGCATAGTGTTGTGTCCTTCGGAAAGGCAAGGCAAGGCAAGGCAAGGCAAGGCAAGGCAAGGCAAGGCAAGGCAAGGCAAGGCAAGGCAAGATGTTTATTTCATGTGCCTCATGGGGGTATAGAATCACTGTACATGAACATCTTATAGAATCATTGTACATGAACATCTTATACACATACCATATAAATAACATGACGGCTCACCCAGATTTTCCTCACTTCACCCAGGTGTGAATTGTTACCAACCTTCGGTCTGGAGAAGTTTATAAAACGATGGAAGGACAGAATTGAGCCACGCCTTCTCTTGTCCAACCTCTAGACACAGTGGATATCAGTTCACCACACCGATGGCCTGGAAAAGCTTTGGGACCTTTAATCTTCCGATCACTTTGTAAGAGCGATAGATTAGTGGCGAACAATGAGGAAAGCTGAGCGGTACTTTTATATTTTTGTTCATTCTGTTTGTGTTTTAATTTGATAGTATGTTGATTATTTGAAATATATTTGATTATGTGAAATATATTTGATTATTTGACCGAATCTTGTGAT
>NC_134882.1:54498499-54508499 GCF_041734735.1 Babylonia areolata | reverse complement strand
GTGTCATTAATTTTAAGCTGATGGTCACTACACTGTGTGTAACGTGTTACATAACCGTGCACTGTTTATTGTTGTGGTGGTTTTTCCTGTTCACAAGATCTGGTGAATGTGTTTTCAGCCTAACCTTAATAAAAAAAACCCACAAACAAACAAAAAAAACAACAAAAAAACCTACAACAACAACAACAAAAAACCAACAACAAGACATGAATAAAACCATCCGAAAGAGAAAGAGAGAGTGACAGTGACAGAGACAGACAGACAGATAGTCTAAGGCCGAGACAGATAGAACATCTTACACATTAGATATACATAGTGTACAACATGATCAACACCAACACGAATATACAAATAAAAAAAAAAGTTTTGTTACCAAAGTTAATGAAGAGTATTTTCCATCACACTTAGTTCTATGCGTCCATCAATGATGATTATTCTCAAACTTATATATATATATATATATATATATATATATATATATATATATATATATATATATATATATATATATATAACAAATCAGCACATTTTCGTGAAATAAATATGTCGCAGGTTGTTTTCATAATTTAGCAGACGTTTATTTGATGGTCATTGGTCATTTCTCACCTACTCACACGATTTACCAATGCTGTTTGGGGCTCTTGCTGTTTTTTTTTTTTTGTTGTTGTTGTTGTTTTTTTCGTTTGTTTCCGCACAATAACTTTTTCGTATAATTGCAGCACATGAAAAGACATATATCATAGGATTAAGAAAGGGTTTACTGATAAGTAATGTAAACCATAGCAGTGAGTTTCAAACGACATAATATCTTTTTCACAGTCGAGATAAGATCAAGATTACCAAAGACAAAAAGCTATGCTGTGGACAGTTGCTGATTTGGAGATGCCTCAGCGTCTGAGAAGCAAATGATTTTGTGATTTGGATGACCCACGACACAAGGAACAAATGATTCTAATGGACCATTGAACCTGGTACAAACGGGCACAACACGATTTCCCTTGACAGAACACTGAATACCACCCTACAACAATTAATCGTGTGTACAGCTTCAACAACAATATGAAAAATACTACCAACCTCTGAAGTAAAAAAAAAAAAAAAAAAAAAAAAAAATATATATATATAAAGAAGAATATAAACCACCTGTGTTGCAGTTACAAGTTCATGGAATACAGTTGTGACGTTCAGGTAGAATCAGGTTTCTCAGAATGCTCAATACAATCACGACATGGAGATACTTCTGGATCATTACAAAAGATGGTCAGGGTAGTAAAAATATTTTCTTCTGATATTTAGCACAAGGAATTGTAATTAAAAGAAAACAAAACAAAAAAAACAAACAAAAAACAGCAACAACAACAAAAAAACAACAACAAAAAAACAAAAACAAAACAAACAAACAAAAACAAACAAAAAAAAAAAAAAAAACAACAACAAAAACAAACAAACAAAAAAAAAAAACAAAAAAAGAATCACAGATACAGTTCGTTTGCACCAGAAAACAGTTGAATTGCAAATTGCACCAGTATTCAGAAAAAAAAGAAAAAAGAAGAAGAAGAAAAAAAAACCCCAAAAACTGAGAAAACAACCCACCTCTAAGCAGTTTGTTCTGTACCAAGAAGTAAATCAGTGAATAATCTCCAGGTTAATACCGTCGAGTATAATAGTATAATATAGTTGAAAATTACGATACCAAAGCCAAAACACTGTATTCATGGCAAAAAAAGAAAAAAAAGGGTTCTTTTAGATGTATCAAAAATGGAAGTTTCGCAGTTAAACGTTTGTGAGAAGCTCATCTCTTGTGTCTACTGCATGATGCCCAGTTATCTGATACGTCTTTCATTCTTTTTTTTTTCTTTTTTTTTTGTTGTTAGTTGTTTTTGTTATTGTTGATCTATGGTGGTTTATCAGTGAACAGACATGTTGAACATTGCATCATCAACAACAACAACAAAACAGTCTCATTAAAAAAACAACCCAAAACACACACAACAAAGTGCCAACACCTAGCTTGTTTCAACAGGTTACGTACATCAATGCAATGTGAATGCTTCATGAATATTAGACCCCATATAAAAAGCACGATGGAAGTTGAAGACAAACAATCGATTATTAAATGCAAAATCTAACTCTTGGGAGTTTCGTTTGACCGTGTTGTTGTTGTTGGAGACGTCAACATTCTCGTCATTGTTTAGCTTTGATTGATTGATATTGGATACTTATATAGCGCCTATCCTCGGTGGGAGACCAAGCTCTAAGCGCTTTACAAACACAGGGACACTTACACAACAGGCTGCCTTACCTGGGTAGAGCCCATTGACGGATGCATGGAATAAGACGGTGAAGAAAGAAAACATTTACATGGTACAATGCCGTGATGAATCCCAATATACAATACTTGTTGAACAGACGACAAGCATAAGAAGAAACCAAATGCCTTTTTATTATAATCAGAAAGGAAGACATAAAGCCGAATGTGTCTTTTCCTTTTGCAGCGAAAACTTTCTGATTACATATGAGAAGAAAAAAAAAGTTATGTGCCTTATATTGCGCCACTTCTGTTCGTACAGCAAACATACATGTGTATCGAACATGGTAAAACACAGAGGGGAGATGTGGAGGGATGGGGGGAAGTAAACATGTACCGCCCATCAGAAAACCCCCCCCAGACAAACAAACAATCATTTGTTTCACATAAGTAATAAAAAAGAATAATTACTCTTACCGCAAAATATAAGTAAACCACGTATATATAGAGATATAGACAGATATATATATATATCTTTGGAGGACGCCCTTGCTTTGATCATTGCGCCACGTGATGTTTACACAAAATGTTTCACATTCTAAGCATGATAACAATAAAACAAACGAACAAAACAAACAAACAAACAAACAAACAAAAAGTTGTAAATTCTGTGCCATGGGAATGTAAACAAGAACAGAAAGCCAGAAGACCTGCCTGTGCGATGGCCACATACTTCTGAACACACATACTTCTGAACACACATACTTCTGAACACACATACTTCTTCTGCACGCTTCTTCAAGAGAACGGAACGAGTCACAAGAGTGGTCTGAAGCAGTTGAAAAAAACAATAATAGACCAGGATAGATCCACGCTATTTTTGCAAAGCAAGCGAGTGCCCATGGCATCAATATACAATGCCTGACATGCTCAACTCACAGTCTTTAATCGGGGATGATCAAACTCAGCGTAGACCACTGGGTGGTTGTAATTCTAGATAATGAACACCTGACCACTGAACACACCGCACACCTGTCCAGGTTTTTCTTCCTATATCAGAAATCACCACATGCTGGACACTTTTGCATGCAGGACAAGACATGCCACTGTCTGCAGATGCATTGCTAGACCAAGTATGAAGCAACAAAAACAAAAAAAACAACACCCCTCCCCTCTGCTCCCCCTCCCCAAACCCCGAAACATGTCGGAAGTGTAATATCAACAACAAAGTATATATAAAAAAAAGAGAATGTTTTCCAAGAACCGAAAACTAAAAATGCAACAACACGAGGTAACACGCCCGTACTTCCTTGCCTGGAGCTGTTTCATTTGCTCAGAACTAGAGGTTTATGCTCAAACTGAAAACTGGAGCCAAATGACATCCAGCAAATCCCGATACACGCATTGCAGCTGAGGAATCACTTATATGAATGAATTCAATGCTTTATAAAAGACGGGGCGAAAGAGAACGCCACAGATGACTATTAATATGTAATGACTGGCAAGTTCAATATATAATAATGAATAATTGTTAATCAGTCTCTGTGTAACGTTTGTTAGTAACACAGAAGCTTGTGACGAAGCAATATGTCATAATCGTTACGAATAGCATGGCCGTCAGTGTAATCGTCAGTATAACCAAATCGGTTAACAAAAAACCAAAAAAACACCCACAAAAAAACAAACAAACTACAACTGAATTAAGAACGAAAAGAAAAAAGAATGAAAGAAAGAAAGACGAGAGAGAAAAAAAGAACGACAGAAAGATAAAATTAAAAGCACAATAAGAACAAACCACAGGTAAAATAATAAACACAAAAGCATGGGGAAAAAACGGCTTAGTTTGTACCCTCACTTAGCTTGAAGAAACACGAGGTGTTCTAACACACACACACACACACACACACACACACACACACACACACACACACACACACACACATATATATATATATATATATATATATAAATGTGTATACACACACACACACACACACACACACACACATATATATATATATAATATTCAAAAACCAAGGCAGAAAGTTTCTTTTCAAATACTAACAAAGATAAAAAGTCAGTATGTGCTTGATTAATCCACTGGATGTTGTTCACTGACAAACAGCAAAACGAAAATTCGTTTTCACGTCTGTAGGCCGTCGTCGGAATGTTAGCAAGTGGGAAGAGTTCACTAGGACATTGGTCAGGTTCTGACTGCAGTACAAAGTTCGAATCTGTGATCCAAAATACATCATACATATACATACATACATACATACATACATACATATATATATATATATATATATATATATATATATATATATATACATAATCTAGAAGTAAACTGGATACTTACGACATCAAAACATGGAACAATGCAATGCATAACACTGACCGCATGACATTGACACTGCATGACACTTTGTAAACTGGAAAACTGGACACTTATGACAAGACAGTTCTGTCCACGACAAGTGGTCTGCGTGTACTGACCACAGAGTACAGACGTCCGGTGCTCCTAAACCAGACATCACCACTTGTCGTTTTTGTTTGTTTGTTTGTTTGTTTTTTTCTTTTTGCACAAAAGAAGAGACCAAACGTGCCACTTGTCACAAATACTCTACAAAATGGATGAAAATCAAAATTGCCCCCCCCCCCCCCTAAAAAAACAACAAAAAAAACAACCACACAGAAAAAAAACCCACACAAAAAACCCCACCAAAACCCCCCCCAAAAATCCCATCAACAACAGAACATAGTGAATTATACAGAAGAACAGTTACCTCTCTTTTAATTGGCGGCAATACAATAAATTCCAAAAAAACCCAACAACAATAACAATCTTTTTCGCTGGGATGGGGAAAAAAAAAGAAAAAAAAGAAAAGAAATGCTGCAGTGAGACGAAGTCACTTGCTCGGTTGATGTTCCATGTAAAAAAAAAAAATCATTTGCAAACTGTTGATAAACAGAATTACACTTCTTCTTCTTGTTTTTATTTTATTTTATTTCATTTTTTTTGCCAATAAGGGCCGAGTTGCCCAGTTGTGCACCAACTCCCGATACGACTAGAGTCACGCAACAAGTGTTGCTTTCCGGTTTGAAAACCAAACTAAACAAAACATGTTCATGCGATGCAAAAATCAAAAGCAAGAAAAATCGGCAGTCAGCAAAAATATAAGTACAGGAACTCCAACATACACATTATCGTTAAGGGACCTTAGTCACGATCCTATCTGACACGAAGGCGTTCTGAATATCATTATGACACGAACTGTGTGCTTCTTTCCTGGTAATTTGATGGGGATGTGTACTTTTATATGCAGAGAAATATATCAAAAAGGATAACTCAAAAGTGCGATTTAAAACCATCAGCACCACTGCTCAGTTCCTGTGCACTTTGGCTTCTTTTTTCACACAGTGACACAGTTAACAGTTTCCAACACATGAAATAAAGTAAGCAATATAGAAGGGAGGTGGAGGGGGGGGGGGGGGGAGATCGAAAGAAAGGAAGAAACAGACAGAAAGAAGGAAGGAAATAAAGAAGGAAAGAAAGAAGGAAAGAAAGAAAGAAAGAAAGAAGGAAGAAAGAAAGAAAGAAAGAAGGAAAGAAGGGAAGAAAAAAGGAAAGAAGGAAAGAAAGAAGGAAAGAAAGAAAGAAAGAAAGAAAAAGGGAAAGAAAGAGGGAAAGAAAGAAAGAAAGAATGAAATACAACAAGGAAAGAAACCAAACAACAAGTAACAAAAAATGTAAAACGTAAACACACAAAGAAACAAACAAATACCTTGTTGTCGTTTTTTGTGTGTGTCATTGTTCTGAACGGCAGAAGGCGGACAGTGAGGAATTCAAACATATTCATGTACCAAAACAGATCCCCCAAATCCCCCCCCCCCCCCCCCCATCAAAAAAAAAAAAAAGAAAAAAAAGGAGAGAGAAAAGAAGCATTTTCGTTTACGTTATTAAATGGTGGGTTTTTTTTGTTTGTTTTTTTTTGGTTTTATTTCTCAAAATGAAGCTCTTTGTCAACAACAAGATTGTTAACACACACGCACACACACACACACACACACACACACACACACACACACACACACACAGAGCAAGGCACAACGATTCAGTGGCTGGGGGGGACGGGGGTAGGGGGGGGGGACGATGGGGGGGGGGGGGGGACGCACTATCGTACCTGTCCGTGTAGAAGTGGAAGAGAGTGCGAATCACAGAGACATCATTGCCTGTGTGGAAGCAATACTGCCATGCTCAACCAGTGTCATCCCGTTCGGATATTCGCAAGTACAAAGTTAAATGACTCAATAGTGTGTGTGTGTGTGTGTGTGTGTGTGTGTGTGTGTGTGTGTGTGTTTGTGCGTGCGTGCGTGCGTGTGTGTGTGTGTGTGTGTGCATGCGTGCGTATGTGTGTGG
Source organism: Babylonia areolata (assembly GCF_041734735.1). Lineage (NCBI taxonomy): Eukaryota > Metazoa > Mollusca > Gastropoda > Neogastropoda > Buccinidae > Babylonia > Babylonia areolata. The sequence continues at coordinate 54,501,831 of NC_134882.1, read as the reverse complement.
TGTGTGTATGTGTGCGCGCGCTTGCTTCCTTGCATACATGAGTGTAAAATTTCAGAACTTTTGTTTACGCGCCTTCTTTGAAGATTATAACTTAAAACTCTTTAAAAAAAAAGAAGATATCATTCGTATAAGAAACAACATATGATAAATGTAAAGAGAACAGCAAAAGCGTCAAATGATAATGAGTTCCAGTGTGGATGCAGTTTATGATGATGATAATGGATACTTATACAGTTTATGCGCCTGATCATTATCTGGATTGCAGCTGACTATTCAAAAATAATTTGATAAAAAAAACACACACACAAAAGAAGTAATGCATAAACAAACCAAAGCTTAAAAAACAAAAAAAACAAACAAAAAACAACAAACACCCCCCCCCCCTTAAAAACAAACAAACACCCCCCCCCCACCCCAAAAAAAAAAAAAAACAACAACAAAAAAAACCAACAAAAACAACAACAACCAAAAAAAACCCCAAAAAACCCAAAACAAACAAACAAACAGTGGCAAAAATTCAGAAAATAACTTTCGTACAGTTAACTAGGTTAACAACGCACACCCCCACCTCTTGTTATTGTAATATTTTTTGTGGCCTGAAAGTTACTGAAATGACTCCCGCACGCCGCGCTATGTGTTCAACAGTTGTGATAAAAAACCCTAAACAAACAAGGAAACTATCAAAATGAATGAAAAGCAAACTGTCAATGGAACAGATTCTAAATTCCCGCACTAGAGATGAAATAATCATAGGCTAGGAGTAACTCCTTCCAATCTGCTAATGTTTGTTCGATCAACATCTTCAGCGTATCCAGTTCAAAATCAAATTCAAAATACTTTATTGTTTGCTTCAAACATTTAACTCCTTCCAAACTGCTAATGGTTTGTTCAACCTCTTCGATGCATTCAATTCAAAATCCAATTCCAAACACTTTATTGTTTGCTTCAAACAGTGAAAACAGAAAACTTTCTTTCACCCTGTTACCACGCTCCTCAACCAAATATCAAAGCGTAAAACGAATGAGTAACTAGCACACCCTTTCCTGTTCACCACGCATACATCAATTATTATGCAAAAAAAGAAAATAATTCAGGCAAGAAACTATCACATCTTAAGATAAAGTGAAACAACTATGCGTGTGTGTGTGTGTGTGTGTGTGTGTGTGTGTGTGTGTGTGTGTGTGTGGTGTAGTAGTAGTAGAAGAGTAAAATATGTTGTCATCTTTAAACATTGTCATGTGTCACCTTCAGAAAACCACGGAAGCCCGAATTTCAACTGCGTCCATTTTTGACGTGTAATGCTTAAAGTTATTAACCGTTTCTGCTAACGGAAAAAAATGTCAGATAAAAATAACGTGTGCTTAAATCCGTAAATTAAGTTCACTGCAACCAGTTAATCAAAGGCGGAAACTGTTAAAACTATCGTTATGTCAATATCGTTGGAATGTTAACAACCAAAGGAAAAAAAAAGAAAAAAAAAAAAAAACCCAGAAGAAGAACTGTCAAAATAATTCCTGCCCTTTAAAAAAAAAAATGAACAAGTCACACACGCACAAGCACACTATTATAAAGTAGGAATCGTGAGGAGAAGACAAAAACCGTGTCGACATGTCGTTGGCATTCTGTCAGTGGCCTGTAGGACATGACACGTTCAGTGTTGTTCTTTTCCCCTAAGTCACACATCTTAACGTGTCGGTTGTTTAGCAGCCACCGGTTACAAGCAAATGCCCTTGAACTAAATATATCAGCAATTTATCAACAGCAAATTATACACATCAGAACGTATGTTTTTTTTTTTTTTTTTTTTTTTATTTTTTTTTTTTAGATCGGCTTTTTCTACAGGACCAAAATAGACGTCGGAAGGAGAAAAAAAATTAACACGAAAAAATAAAAAAAAAGGACGATGTAAATTATGATACGAAGTCACTCAGAGTGACTGTTTTTTTCCACGAAAGAATTTCACAAATTTGCAAAACAGCATAATTTACAGACTTACATTTTAGTCTGATAAAAGCTTAGATATTCAAAACACCTGAATCATCTGTGGCTGAAGTTGTGCCGCTGGTGGTGAAATGGTGAGAAATCTGTTGATTAATCAATTAATTATTCAATAATAGTGGAATGTTTAATGAGAATGGGAGATCAGATTCACAAAACACGTCATCGATACTAGGTGACTGACACGTAATAATGATATTAACGATGATAATAGTAATAATGACATTTACATACTTGTATAGCGTGTTTTCCCCCAAACCATTGCTCAGTGTGCTTTATATTTCGTTCCCCCTCCTCCCTCCTCCCCCCACCATAACCATCCTTCACACACACACACACACACACACACACACACACACACACACACTAGACGTGCCAGAATACGCCCACGCAATTGAACACGGGAAAACCACCCACCCACCTATATGACATGGCAGCAAGTATCATAGTCATATCATATCATATCATGTCATCCCTTCTGTATTATTAGCATAAAAAAGCGTTCTGGTGCAGCTATATGCAACAGTTTAATGTGTTTCGATAAATATAACATCATTATTGATCTGGCTTCTAATACATATATGTATGCATGTATATATATATATATATATATATATATATATATATATATATATATATATACTGGAATTGCTGATATAATTATCTAAACTGAGAAGTGATAAAGGACCAAAATACCACAGAAAAAAGGCATTACAGAAAGAAAACGGGGGGAGAGCAAAGGAAGACACAGTGATAGAAAGGCGGCACAGAAAAATACAGAAACTAACACAACAGTAAGCAATGTTGTCCTGGAATTGGTTCTTGAAAACAACAACAACAACAATCATGAATATCTTCTCTCTCTCTCTCTCTCGTATCTTCTCGCTCTGCGCGCGCGCATATAGCTTCAGATTCATTATGCATTTTCCTTTCATGAACATTAACTAAAGATTCTGTTGTAACATAAATTGCAATAAACACGAAAAAGCAAAAAAACTCGAAAGGAAATGGAACCCAAAAGGATACCGCTAACTGCACTGGACCAGCTTAAAAAAATGTTTCGAACATGTGTGACATTTGCTCTGATTTACATAAATATTGCCTTTTAATCTATGCCTGGGCAGGTGGGTTTTTGTGTTTTTTTCTGTCCACAAGTTATTCAACTGCCTTCATGATTTGTTTTGTGGTAATCATTGAAAAAACATGGAACCCCCACCCCCTCCTCCGAAAAAAACAAAACAAACAAACAAAACAAAACACAAAAAAATCCCCCCAAAAAAACAAAAACAACCCCCCCCCCCCAAATTAACAAACAACAACGACAAAACAACAAC
>NC_134882.1:54483499-54493499 GCF_041734735.1 Babylonia areolata | reverse complement strand
TTAAAACAGAAGCAGGTCTTGAACTCATTAACCATAACATATCACTGGAACATGGCACCAGAATGTTGTATTGTTGGTTTTGATCACACCCACACACACACACACACACACACACACACACACACACAGATACCAGAGAGCGCTCAGTATCTGTGCAACATCGTTCACAAATAGACAAAATACACGACACTAATTTGGAGATTCCTATCAACACTGGCGTTCTGATTTGCCACCAACATGCTTTCTTAAATTCTCCCATCAGTGATAATGTACAATTCATTCAAAATATCCAGTCAGATCAGCTATTTAAAATGTGTCAAAGTTCTACTACAAGAATGACGAGTCTTGCTTGCTTCCCTTGATTTTAGGATTTTGAAAGCACGTTTGACCCTGGTCGGCAGTGGTGCGCGAAGAGACGAAAGAGCGCGGAAACAGCCGGAAATAGCCGATGTTTGACTGGCTCTTTGAAATGAATCTTCATTTAGGTATCAGAACGAGGTCGAAGCAGACGTTGAAATTGTAAAATGTGTGTGGTGAGAACGCTTGGAACTGGGGCGGTGCACGAACCGTTGGCAGTTACACGCTGTTCGCAATTAGGCTTACCTACCCGATTCATACAAACACATTTACCGATAAAAAAAATACGATAAAAAGAAAAAAAAATGCTTCCATTTGCAAACGACCAACTCATGCAAGCTCATTTACCATTTTTTGATAAAAAGAAAAATGCTTCCATTTGCAAACGACCAACTCATGCAAACTCATTTACCGATATATGATAAAAGTCAAAATGCTTCCATTTGCAAACGACCAACTCATGCAAACTCATTTACCGATATATGATAAAAGTCAAAATGCTTCCATTTGCAAACGACCAACTCATGGCTTTTATAATTCTAGTTTTGATGGGTAGGTCTAGCCTGTAAAAAAAAAAAAGAATAATGTAAAAAAACCAACAAAAAACAAGAAATCAAAACAAACAGACAAACACCCCCCCCCCCCCCTCCCAAAAAAAACCAAAACAAAACAAAAACAACAACAAAAAACAACAACAAAAAACCCAAATAAACCATGAATACACACATCAAGGCGAAATAAGTCTGTGCCCCAACAGATGCACTGGTTCGTTCTGTTCAAGTAGAGGACGTCCATGTTTGCAAAACACGCTCACACAACGCCACCCTGCCAATGCGCGCATAAACAAACACTGTGAGTCGATTTCAAGTTGTGTGTGTGTGTGTGTGTGTGTGTGTGTGTGCGCGCGTGCAAACATGAGTGCGCGCGCGTGTGTGTACGTGAATTCAGATTTTGTAATGTATTTTCTTTCAGGAAAATTCCGCCAACACCCCCACCCCCACCCCCAAAAAAGCACACAAAAAACCAACAACATAATTTCAATAAACATGACATCGATAAATACAACCCAGCGAATGACCGTTTAAACATGTACTTTGATTTTTGGTATGATAATAAATTTCTGAACCCTTACAAACAAACTCTGCTAAAACATACGAAGCATGTAACCCCCGCCCCAACCCCACCCCACCCCCCACAAAAAAGAAAGTGAGACAGGGAAATAAAATGCCTTTCATTATGTAAATCATTTGTCAGCAATGTATGCGCACTATGGTCGTGGTATTTTCTATCCACAATTCTTGCTGCTAAATGGGAACACGTTTTCTGCAATACTTTATCAACTGACACACATCAAAACTCAACAAAAACAGATACACGTGACGAAACGAAATTCTTCTCTGAACTAAAAAAATCCTATGACCATAATTATAAATGTAGTTAAACATCGGCTGCTAATGTATTTTCTAATTCTGTCACAGGGTCTTAGCTGCAAGGACTGACGGTCATTGTGCATTTTTTTTCAAATTCGATATAATCCACTCGCAATGTAAGAAAATCGCAAATATATAAATAAACAATACAAATAAATGAATATATATATATATATATATATATATATATATATATATATATACAGAGAGAGAGAGAGAGAGAGAGAGAGAGAGAGAGAGATGATAAAAAAGAAAACAAAATACAACAACACTGTCCAACTGCAAATATTTCGGAGCTTGCCTTCCTCAATGCTTGTGAATATATATATATATATATATATATATATATATATATATATATAAAGAGAGAGAGAGAGAGAGAGAGAGAGAGAGAGAGAGAGAGAGAGAGAGAGAGAGAGATGAATGAATAAATGACTAACCAGATGAGTCAATAAACATGATATCAGTCTCTTTTTTCCTGAAACCACTGACTGAAACAGCTTTGTCCTGACTCGATTAGAGTTGTTCATTTACCTCTCTTTAACCCCTCTCCATATGCTCTGTGAATGTTGACACAGCCACTCAAAGCAGGGTGGTAGGTTGTGCCGTTTTGTATGCTGACGAAAGAAACTGAAACTGATGACACGAAATGACACTGTGGTTTTAAATCAATGAGTTTTAGTTGATGGAAGGCAGTATGCCGTTTGAAGTCTGCGCACTTTGCATACCTATGTTAATTAACAGGAAAGAAAGTCCACGAAATAGTCGGTCCCTGATGTGATATACTCGTAATGATAGCACGACTACTACTACTACTACTATTACTACGACTACTACTACTACTAGTTACAACAACTACAACATGAATAACAAGAACAATAATAATAATAATAATAATTATGATTATTATTATGATCATTATTATTATTATTATAGCGGTAGGTTTATACAGCGCTTTCAAACCCCTTATAGCGCTGTAATGATTCACGTATGTCTTTGAAAATGAGTCACACACACACACACACAAAAAAAAAAGGAAAAAAGAAATAAAAATAAAATAAATAAAAAAAACTGGAAAATAGACAAAACAACAACAAACACAGAGTACCCCCCCCCCCCCCCCCATGACATCCCAATACAATGTGTGACACGATCAATTCCCTTTTTGACAAACATGAACTCGCATGGCCTTAGCTGGACCTCCGGCGATCCAGTGCTATCAATATTACACAAACACGTGGTGTCAGTTTCTGCCGATAGATGATCGTCATCAACTGACCATAATCATTCAGACAGCTAATTTTTTTTTTTTTTTTGGTAATCATTCTCTTAAAAAAAAAGTTTTCTTTCTGCTGCACGCTTCGCATGAGTCTTCGAAGAGACGTGTAATATTGTGAATCTGCTATGTAGACACATCACAAATAAATCAGAAATATATATATATATATATATATATATATATATATATATATATATATATATATATATATATATATATATAAACTGTCAACACCAAAACAAGGACGTATATAAGCACGCTTCTTGAAAGGCTGGTTTTACCAAGACATTGGACATGAAGAAGTAACGCGTCCGTCCGTCAGAACGATCTCAGCCAAAGTCTCTCGCTCACTGTCAGCTTGATAAATTAATTAATTAAGTCATCAATTAATTGATATGCAGACTTACATTTCACTCCACTTTAAATTAAGGCCCAGATCAACACCCAAGCAATCAACAGGACTGCCTAAGTCGAGAGTGGCAAATAAACTTGCCTTGCAGCTGAGAAGTCAGTGAAATGATTTTAACGCGATGCAAGCGGGAGAAAAAACAAACAAACAAACCCACGAGCATGTCAGTAAGAAGAACTCATCTGCAAATCCGGTATGGTGTGATTATATATATATATATATATATATATATATATATATATATATAAAGTTGGAATAAGAACTCCAAAAGAACCGAGTGACAGTGATGTCTCAGACAGTTTAGAATGTGTGTGTGTGTGTGTGTGTGTGTGTGTGTGTGTGTGTGTGTGTGTGTGTGTGTGTGTGTGTGTGTGTGTGTGTGTGTGTCTGCGTCTGTGTGTCTCTACAGTGCGTGCATATGTGCGTGTGTGTTTAAGTATATACGAATATGTAAATGTCTTCATTCATTTCTGTAGAATACGAACATTGTCATATTGATGCATTGTTTGCCAAGAATTTACAGCTGATGACGAAGTAATAATAAACCCATACAGGTGAGTCACAGGGGTGAAAATTGAAATCAGTATTCGTGTAAACCTTATTGCAGTGACGTTGTTGTCTTAAATTCAGAGTGACAAAAATGACAAAATTAAAAAAAGGAAGAAAAAGAAAGAAAGAAAGGAAGGAAGAAAGAAAGGAAGGAAGAAAGAAAGGAAGGAAGGAAGGAAGAAAGAAAGGAAGGAAGAAAGAAAGGAAGAAAGAATATTGGAATTTGACACACTGGAAAAAATCTCATCAGTATAAGTAGCGTAAAACAAACAAAAAAACAAACAAAAAAACAAACAAACAAACAAAAACAACAACAAACAACAAAAAACAACAACAACCACCAAAAACAAAAGAATCAAACAGGAATAGTTTCGGCCCTTGCGTTGTTGGATCAGAACACAAACAGCTGAGGTACTGGTATACATTTACGTGCTAAGACAGAACACAAACAAAATCTATCTCCACATGTGTATCGACCAGCTTGTGTCATTTATCATACTTTTGTGTTTAAACGGGTAGGTCCATTCTTGTTCAAAATAAATAAATAAATAAATAAATAAAACGCATAGAAAAGATCTGTGGCTACACAGACGTACAGTCAAGTTAGTATGTGTATCTAAGAAAAAAAAGCGCAATTCCCAGATATATCAGTCTCTATTTTAGCAAAGTTATAATGCTCAAACAATACAACCAATAGAACCTCATTATCATTCGCGAAAACAAACTAAACTTTGTAGGGGGTGCCTACGTTCGCGCGCGCATTTGTGTGTGTGTGTGTGTGTGTGTGTGTGTGTGTGTGTGTGTGTGTGTGTGTGTGTGTGTGTGTGTGTGTGTGTGTGTGCTTCGGATTTTTTTTTTTTTTTTTTTTTTTTGGTTACGCGCGCCCATTTAAGAATACATCATACAGTAATAACAATATCAAAATATAATTCAAACAGAATGATAAAATGTCCGCGACATAGTTCAAACATAACTCGAACATCTGTTGAATGTGATGGTAGTTCATGTGTATGGAAAATATCTGGACTGTAGCTGACCATTGACAAATAAAGTGTACCCAAACTCTAATTACGTTCTGCCATGAACGTGCAGAAAGTATTTTCTTCTCCAGAGTGTGCGCAGTGTATTTGTACCATTGTCATGCCCGGAAGCTTTTGAACTGACATAATGTTTTATACTGTACTTAGGAACACAAGTCAAAATGAACCAAAAACAAAAAGCCAGCGAAACTGAATTTTATACTTCTTTACCCACAGAAACGCTGACAATATAATCATATAAGCAGATAAGTAATTCCTTTCACATTGCTAAATGTCTTAAATACCGCCATTCGTGAACTTCAGCTCGGAAAATAATGGGACTATATTTCACAATGCTTTATCACGTCTTTGTGCTTAGAATGATAACCAGAAAGAAAAAAAAATCAGAGATCAGTCAAATGAATGATTACACCCTGCGCGATATGAGGTACACCCCTTAACCACAACAAGTTACAAAAAGATCTGAACGAAGTCGAACAGGGATTGGAGAACTGATTCCGAGAACTCCTCAACCCCAGCTGCCAGGACAACACCCACTCCCAGTTCAAACTGATGCCCGGAGCACAAGGAACCCAACATTCTGGAGGAGGAAATCAGAAAAGTTGTGAAGTCCACCCAAAAGGCCTTGGCTATGGGTAGAGACTGGCTCACCACCATGTCCTGAAAGGCCTGGGAGGAAAGACTGTCTCGGGAGACTGGCAGAGGACGGTTGATGTGATCCTCATATGGAAAAAAAGAAAAAAAAGGGGGGGGGGGGAGCAAGAAAGAATGTAACACCTACAGAGGCATCTCATAGAGGCATCTCCCATGTCGGTCACACTGGCAACAACTTTGCCAAACTCCTGGAGCAGCGCACCAGAACGATGGATTCTTTACCGAGTGAAGCTCAGTTTGGCTTCAGGAAGGGACGAGGCTGCACGGATGCCATCTCCGCCTCCCTCCGCCAACTCTGTGAAAGGGCTTGCTAATACCAAAGCTGCTCCATCTTATCTTTGTAGACCAATATAAAAAACCTTTGATAGGGTTGGTGGGAACAAAGTGTAGGAGGTACTGGAACAGTGCAGTACAACAGGGCAACTTCTCCACATCATCAGGACGATTTACATCAACAGTGAAAGTGCGCTACGGACATAAAGCGGACATTGTAACTGGTTCAAAGTGGAACCAGCAGCTTACTGTCACCATTGCTGCTCTTTGTACACATTGACAAAATCACCGAAGATACCAACCAACATTCAAAGGCCCTTAACGAACTGTTGTTTGCCGATGAAGAAAGTATGATAAACGCAAGCAAAGAACGGCTGCAAAGACATACGGTCAGCTTGGACAACAGCTGCGAACACTATGGAATGAAGATCAGCATAGGTAAAGCATAGGCCATGAGAGGAGGGTGCACTCCTGAGAAGTTCAGTATCACCACCAACGGACAGCTGCTCAAGCAAAACACCGAGTTGAGATATCTAGAGATTTAGAGAGCATCTTGCTGAGGATGGTAAGCTGGATAGAGAAACAGAAATCAGAGTCCAGAAGGCACCTACCAACTGTCAACTAGCTCCCTTTCTGAAGCAGCCCAAGCGTACCTGTGGAAACTAAAGCCCAAATGATCAATGCAGTCTTCCTTTCCACCCTGACCTGTCAGTGCCAGATCTGGATTATGAAAAGTCCAAGAGCAACTCACAGCTTGTGACATGGAATGTCTCCGTCAAGCAGCTAACAGCTTGTGACATGGGATGTCTCCGTCAAGCAGCTAACAGCTTGTGACATGGAATGTCTCCGTCAAGCAGCTAACAGCTTGTGACATGGAATGTCTCCGTCAAGCAGCTAACAGCTTGTGACATGGAATGTCTCCGTCAAGCAGCTAACAGCTTGTGACATGGAATGTCTCCGTCAAGCAGCTGACAGCTTGTGACATGGAATGTCTCCGTCAAGCAGCTGACAGCTTGTGACATGGGATGTCTCCGTCAAGCAGCTGACAGCTTGTGACATGGAATGTCTCCGTCAAGCAGCTGACAGCTTGTGACATGGAATGTCTCCGTCAAGCAGCTGACAGCTTGTGACATGGAATGTCTCCGTCAAGCAGCTGACAGCTTGTGACATGGAATGTCTCCGTCAAGCAGCTAACAGCTTGTGACATGGGATGTCTCCGTCAAGCAGCTGACAAAAGAAGAAAAGGCCGAGTCAGAAACGATCTCAGACAGAAATACAAAATAAAATGCCCAGCACGGCAAACTGTCAGTGATTGAGTGGGAGAGGATCACGCAACATAACGTATTCGGCATTGAATCTGCCAATGGTCTTTGTGCACTGACAACATCAGACAGACATCCACATTTCTTTGATGGACTTCATTACCTCCTGTTGGACGTTTTACTCAAGGTAACACGCGTGGAACTGACCACAAACAGCCAAACCACGTAAGAAATATGTGGACAAAAACTAAAACAAACAAAAACAACAACAACAACAACAAAAAACCGAACAAAAAAAAAGCAACAGCAATACGTATGCGCACTAACATGCTTCCAAAGTTTTCAGCATCAGACTTAATCTGCGCAAAATGTGAGAGAGACTACCAGTTCCAAACAGGCCTGTTAACTAAGCCACAAACGTCGCTGCACTAGAACCATCACCCAGAGCAGAGCTGTACAGTCTCTCGACACTGAACGATGTGGAGTCGACGATGCTTTCAAATAACTCTCCGTTTTACACGTACAATGGACGCTGTTGGGCTTTCAAATAATTCTCCGTGTTACACGTACAATGGACGCTGTTGGGCCGGGGAACAAACCGCCTCCACATGAAGCAACGTGCCCGAACTACATTCCATTGTTTACTTCTTACCTTACATTTGGGCTAAATGAGAGTTCTGTTCTCTACCCGCTGAAACAAGACTGCAAGGAGTCTAGTGATACTGCAGAAAGCTCACCTACAAAAGTTCAGCCTCACCTAAAAAGTGATAACTGACCAGAAAGCAAGCAAAAAAACCCAACAAAAACCCACCAAAAAACAAAACCAAAAAACACGTGGCAGTCGGCAAGTTCCACAGGATACATTGATATTATGTACACAGTATGAACTTTACCGTCCTTTTCTGGATTATTTGCTGAGAACATGCATCTTATGACAAGAGCAATAAAAAGAATAAACAATAAAGGTTATTTCCTTGGATTAAAATAACAAAATAACACCAGTAACTTAAGCAAACTTAAGTATCGTCACAGATAACTTTTCTGGGTTCAAGAATGAAAAAAAAAAATGAAAAAAAGAAAGAAAGAAAGAAAAAACAAAACAAAACAAAACAAACAAACAAAAAACAACAACAAAAAAAACAACAACACGAAAAACAAACCCCGGAAGCACGAATGGCAGAAGGAAATCCTAGTACGAAAAAAAGAAGCAAAAAACCAACCAAAAACAATAACAACAACAAACAAACAAAACCCCCCAAAAAACACACACTAAAAAAACCCAACATGGAACAAAAGCTATTTTGATCATGCCCTGGATTTTTGTTGATTTTTTTTAACAAGAAATAAATGCAGACATTCCTACCAATTCATATACTGACATGGATAAATCAGCTGTGTTTCTCCGAACGTAGCAAAGCATTTACTGATTTCACTCACGCTTGGTTTAGAGCGGATTCTTCCAGTCCCATTAAAAAAAAAAGAAGAAGTTTATGATTATTTGCATATGCTGGTAGCTGAACTGGTTAGTGTGATGCTCAATTCATTATCACGCGCATACAAACAAGCAAGTTCTCATGAAGCCAAAAATGAACAAACAACAACAACAACAACAACAAAACAAATTATACAAACGATCTTATTATAATTGCATGTGCAGTCTCAAATGTTTCGTGAAATAAGAACTCAGATATTCAACAGGCCAAAATGATGTAAAATGACATAGCATAACATAACATAACATAACATAACATAACACAACAACACACAACATAACATAACATTGCATTTTTGCTTTTCTCTTTTTTGTCACAGCAGATTTCTCTGTGTGAAACTCGGACTGCTGTCCCCAAGAGAGCGTGTTGCTACACTCAGACTGGAGAGCACCATCCTTTTTTATTTTTATTTTTTTTTTTTTTTTTTTACCTGCGTGCAGTTTTATTTGTTTTTCCTATCGAAGTGGATTTTTCTACAGCATTTTGCCAGGAACAACCCTGTTGTTGCCGTGGGTTCTTTTAAGTGCGCTGAGTCCATGTTGCACACGAGACGTCGGTTTATCGTCTAATCCGAATGACTAGCGTCCAGACCACCACTCAAGGTCTAGTGGGGGGGGCGGGGGGGGGGGGGGGATGAGGGGGGCCCGGGGGGGCCGGGGGGGGGGGGGAGAAAATATCGGCGGCTGAGCCGTGATTCGAACCAGCGCGCTCAGATTCTTTCGCTTTCCAGGCGGACGCGTCACGTCTAGGCCATCACTCCACATATCACATCATATCATCTCATATTTCATATCACATCGTATCATATCATGTGTGTATGCGCATGACTGAAGTCTGAGTTAAGTGACACAGGAAACGACTGACCGATGAGTGTCCATAGGCAAACGGTCACTGGTATCCACCTGGGTGGGCAGCTGTTGAGCAAAGACCCCATGTTTGGTTTGTAATGCATGCGCGTGGAGTTTCCATTCTGAGCGAAGACAACCACTATTTCAGTATCACTAACAAACACAGTCAGTTAATTAAAGCATAAAAAAATACGATGGGAGAAGATCACGTAAAAAAACTGCCTTGCAGCTGATATATCAGTAAGATGATTCCAATACTTTGGAAAAGTGAGAAAAAACCTCCAACAAAAAACAAAAAAACAACAAAAAACAAAAAACAACAACCCACACCACGCGACAGATAATCGGCATAGCTCTATCCCGGATGAAACATCGACATTTTTGTTGTTGTTGAATAGTGAGGGAT